>NC_012872.2:20360070-20612505 GCF_000003195.3 Sorghum bicolor
ACAAAGGAGAAGAGAAGGACGGCAGTGCAGCTACAGAAGCAGTAATCAATGGAACACATTGTACCACCCGAAGATGGGGTTGCACCGCTTGAAGATCAACACGTTTATACAGCCCTATACCTTATTAGGAGCCACATTCACCCTGATCTTAAGGCTGAATATTTGTTGGAAGAAAATCCACACAATCTATGGACTTCACTTAAGCAACGCTATGAACAGCAAAAGGCACTTGTCTTGCCCGCGGCCAACTATGAGTGGACGCAACTTCGCTTACAGGATTTCAAAACTGTGAGTGACTACAATCATGCTGTCCATAGGATTTGCTCAAAATTGCAATTCTGCGAGAAAGAACCTACAGATGCGGATAAGATAGAAAAGACTTTGTCTACTATGCTTCCCTCTGAAAGGATTCTTCAACAACAATACCGTGAAAGGCGTTTCCAAGTTTATTCAGAGCTTATCCAAACTTTACTTGAGGCCGAAAAACATTCTGAACTTATGGTTTGGAATAATCAGCAGCGCCCTGTTGGGTCTGCTCCATTGCCTGAAGTACATGCATATACTCAGAATAAACCCATGTCTAATGATAGATCTAAAAAGAACTATCAACAAGGAAACTCCAAGAAGGGTAAAAACAAGCGCAGACGCAATAAGAAGCCCCAAAAAGGTGACTCCAACAAAGGTAAACCTTACAAAAAGGGTAAGAACATTTCCAAGAACAGGGATGATAAACCTGTGTGTCAAAAATGTGGTTGTTATAACCATACTACAAAGAAATGTCGTACCCCAAGTCATCTAGTTGATCTTTACTTAAAGTCTGTGGGTCGTGGACGAGCTACACCAGGACAGAAGTATGAAGCCCATTTCAATCTTCGACCTGACACCACCAGGGAAGAGGCTGGTTGTTCGCAACAAGTTCCTGAGGAACCAAGCAACAACATCATACGAGGAGGCGAGGATCTTGCTGATACAGGGAATATGATCGTGGAATATGCATCCAACGACATATTTGGAGACTTTCACTAGGCTCCCAATCCCTTAGATTCTAATGTCTTTATGTTCTAGTGATTGTAATAATAAACACAATTTATGTCCTATGTGTTGTAAATATTTAATGATATCATCACTACTTAGTTTGGATATCCAATAAATGTATTGTACACATTTGATATTCAATAAATAAAGTATGTATTCTATATATTATCAGAGAGTTTTATATCAAATTCTTTATTTATATATAGTTTCTACGGGGGTCGATCTGATGGAAGAGGAATTATGCCTAGTGGACAGCGGTACCACTAATTCTATTCTTAGGGAAACAAAATATTTCCAAACTCTTACTAAAAGACAAGGAAATGTTTTGACAATCGCTGGGCGCGATGCTACGATAATTGGTTCAGGTCGTGCCATTATCGTACTCCCTATGGGTACCCAAATTACAATTGAGGATGCATTATTATATCCCGATTCAAAGCGTACCTTATTAAGTTATAGAGATATCCGTCAAAATGGTTTCCATGTAGAAACCCTTGATGACAATAATGAGGAAATTCTCCTTGTTACTAAAAACAATGGATATGGCAAACAAATTGTTGAGAAAATTCCCTCTTTTCCGTCCGGATTGTACTACACATACATCAAACCCGTGCCACATGTTGCGTACAAGGTAATTTTTCAGAATGTTGATGCATTCAAAACTTGGCATGATCGCCTTGGTCATCCTGGTATAGGGATGATGCGGAAAATTATCAGCAATTCAAATGGTCATGAGTTAAATACTGCTAAATTTCCGAAATCTTCAGATTTTATGTGCACTTCATGCGCTACAGGAAAATTGATCTTGCGTCCATCGCCCGTCAAGATCCAAAATGAGCCACTAAAATTTCTTGAACGCATTCAAGGAGATATTTGTGGCCCCATACAACCAACGTCTGGACCGTTCAGGTATTTTATGGTTCTAATAGACGCATCTACTAGATGGTCTCATGTGTGTCTTTTGTCCACACGTAATCATGCTTTCGCAAAAATTATTGCTCAAGTTATTAAACTTAGAGCACATAATCCTGAACATCAAATTCAATCAATTCGAATGGACAATGCTGCTGAATTTTCCTCAAAGGCTTTCAATGATTATTGTATGGCTTTAGGAATTCAAGTTCAGCACTCTGTCCCATATGTCCATACACAAAATGGTTTAGCAGAATCTCTTATTAAAAGAATTAAACTCATTGCAAGACCACTACTACAAAATTGCAATCTACCAACTTCATGTTGGGGTCATGCAGTCTTACACGCTGCTGACTTAATTCAATTGCGTCCAACTGCATACCATGTTGTCTCCCCATTGCAATTAGTACGTGGGAATATGCCAAATATTTCCCATCTGCGAAAATTCGGTTGCGCTGTATACGTACCGATCTCACTACCTAAGCGTACCTCTATGGGTCCACATAGGAAACTTGGTATCTACGTGGGATATCAATCCCCATCGATTATCAAATACCTCGAGCCTCTTACAGGGGACTTATTCACGGCCCGGTATGCTGACTGCATATTCAATGAGGACCATTTCCCAGCATTAGGGGGAGATTTCAAGTACCAAAGTGAATGCCAGGAAATCAACTGGAATGCCCAAGGCAATTCCCCCTCAGATCCACGTACTCAAGAAACTGAACAACAAGTTCAGAAAATCATAAACTTGCAACATATTGCAAATAACCTGCCAGAAGCATTTACTGATTATAAGGGTGTCACTAAATCCTCTTATCCTGCTCGCAATGCGCCTGAAAGAGTGGAGGTACCAATAAAAACCATTCAACTCCCACTTCCAAAGAAGAGGGGGAGAAGTACGGCCGCACCGAAGGATAATGCTCAAAGCAAGCGTCCGAGGATACCGAGGACTAGATCCTCCAAATCAGTAAATCCAAGCCAACCTCATGTTGCTAGACACCCAATAGTGGATGAAAGTCCAACACCAGGACCTAATCCACAACCCGGATCAACGGTGCATCCAAATTCTGATCCTGGGACATCGGAACACCCTGACTCCATAGTTTTGGGAAATGTTGAGTCAAATAATGGGGTGAAAGAAATTTCCATCAATTATATTGATTCTGGTGAATCATACGATCGTAAGACTACTGTTGTAGACATGTATTTCTCCGCAGCAATTGCAGAAATCTTTCTCAATGATCCAGATCCTAAGACCATGGCAGAGTGCAAAAAGCGCTCAGACTGGGCTCAATGGAAAGAAGCAATTCAAGCTGAGATAGCCTCGCTCACTAAAAGAGGGGTATTCACAAAAGCTATGCCCACACCCTCCAAAGTCTTTCCTGTAGGCTTTAAATGGGTTTTCGTTCGGAAACGGAATGAGAACAATGAGGTGGTGAGATATAAAGCAAGGCTCGTAGCACAAGGGTTCACGCAGAGACCCGGCATTGATTATAATGAAACTTATTCTCCAGTAATGAGTGGAATTACTTTCCGATACTTAATATCATTGGCAGTTCAAAATCATCTATCTATGCAGTTGATGGATGTGGTGACAGCATATTTATATGGATCACTTGATTCGGACATATATATGAAGGTTCCCGATGGAATCCAAATTCCGAATCCAAACGCAAATCGTAACATGTATTGTGTAAAACTACAAAAGTCATTATATGGCTTGAAGCAGTCGGGACGAATGTGGTACAACCGACTGAGTGAATTCCTTTTAAACAAAGGATACACCAATAATGATGATTGCCCATGTGTTTTCATTAAGAAATCTCAAACGGGATTTTGTATTATATCTGTATATGTTGATGATTTAAATATCATTGGCAGTCCAAAGGATATAGAAGAAGCACGCAAACATCTAAAGACGGAATTCGAGATGAAGGATTTGGGAAAGACCAAATATTGCCTAGGCTTACAAATTGAGCACCGTCCTTTAGGGATTTTAGTGCATCAATCAGCCTATATCCAGAAAATATTGGAGAAATTCAATATGGATAAATCATACCCTAATAAAACCCCGATGGTTGTTCGTTCCTTAGAATTAGGGAAAGATCCATTTAGACCACGGGATGTTGGGGAGAAGACGTTGGGACCTGAAATCCCATATCTCAGTGTCATTGGCGCACTTATGTATCTTGCAAATTGCACCAGGCCTGATATCGCATTTGCAGTGAACTTACTAGCTAGGCATAGTGCGGACCCGACTCACCGTCATTGGACGGGAGCAAAGTGTATCCTCAGATACCTTAATGGCACAAAGGATCTTGGTTTATTCTTTACGAAAAATCATGATCCCAATATGATTGGCTATACAGATGCTGGTTACTTATCTGATCCTCATAACGGAAAATCCCAAACAGGATTTGTATTCCTACATGGAGGTACAGCTATTTCATGGAAGTCTTCTAAGCAGACTCTAACAGCCACCTCTACTAATCATTCTGAAATTATTGCTTTATACGAGGCATCACGAGAATGTGTGTGGCTTCGCAGAATGATTAACCACATACAACAGTCATGTGGTATTGGTTCAATTGAATCACCAACAATTATCTATGAAGATAATTCTGCTTGTGTTACACAGATGCAAACAGGTTACATAAAGAGCAATATCACTAAGCATATTGTTCCTAAATTGTTTTATCCCCATGAATTACAAGAAAGTGGGGAAATAAACATCTTGCAAATCAAGTCATGTGATAACCTCGCTGACCTATTTACTAAGTCCTTACCAACTTCTGTGTTTCAAAAATTGGTACATGGAATTGGTATGAGGCGACTTCGAGATTTGCCAGAATCAGGGGGAGACATCTCCTAGATGCCACCTGTACCAGCATCATATTATACTCTTTTCTTTCACAAGTTTTACTCAAAAGGTTTCTTGTTAAAGTTTTTAATGAGGTAATATTAACATAAGCATGTGTCATATTTTCTATTTTCCCCACCGGGGTTTTTGTGGGAAATATCAAAGACACACATTGCCCTCCCAACTCATCCATGGTTTTTCCTTGAAAAAGGTTTTTCATGAGAGTTATTTCAAGAGGCAATACTTATAGTATGTCGTCATATTTTTCTCCTGATTTTCCCACTGGGTTTTTATAGGAGTTTTAGCGACATATCTCTTAATATGGCTCCTCACTTTTTTCCTAAACGGTTTTTAGAGGAGTTATCTTTATGTCGTATCTCCAATATTTTTCCCCACTGGGGTTTTTAATTGGAATGCCAATGACATAGTGGTTTGTTTAAATCACACAAGTATATGCTACCTTCTCCTTGTTTTCCTATAAAGGTTTAAAGGAGTTTTACAGCATATCCGTACATACATATTCCTCAGATTTTTCCCACAGGGTTTTTCGAGGAATCTAAGCTTACAGCTACATTGATCTCAAAGGAAGATTCGATCAAGGGGGAGTGTTGCGAAACGGTGTCTGTTGGTGAATAGACACCTTATCACTAATGATCTCATCCGTTGATACAACAAGATTAGAGAAGTGGATTAGCAGTTAATCATAGGATTAGCAGTTAGTAATCTCCGAAGGGGCATGTCCCTTCGGTGGTTCTGTAAACTGAACGGTTGTGTCTGTACGGACATGCCCCCCTTCACTTGTATATATTCTATGAGATCAATAAAAGACACTAGTTGTTCACTGTTCATTTACATTCACTCTTAACAGATAGGTGGCTTGCAAACACCCTTTTAGAGCTAGAGCAAAAGGCTTCGCTTTGTTATTTACTAATCTCTTGCTCTAGTGAGTTTGTAGAATTTTTAAATAGGCAATTCACTCCCCCCCCCTCTAGCCATATTAGGACCTTTCAGTGTCGCCGAAGGTTATAGGAGGAATCATCGAGGACACGCTCCTCGAGCGACGCCGGCGACGACGGAGCTCCCGAAGGCTCCGAGCAGCACTCGCATCCAGGACCACCAGTGCATGGCTCCAGCTTCACCTGCGGCTCCAGCTTCACCTGCATCACGCGTTGAGCGGAGGACTCGTCGCTCATGGCGGCAACAATGAGGAGACAAGGGCGAGGAAGTGGGAGTGAGAAAGAACGGTCGTGCGAGTTGGTTTGAGGGAGTGAATGAGGGGGTGAGCGATTCGGTGGTGACCGCTGTGGGGAGCTGAGGAGGCGGGGCTTTTGTACAACGTCGAGTGGTAACCAACACCGCTAGGTCGGGCTGGTAATTGGACCGAGTGTGGCCACAAAACCAAACAACGGAGACTTGGCTACATATGGTTTAGTCGCGAGCCTGGACACGAAACCAAACCCAAACTAAGTCAGGCCTGGCTCATTTCGCATATAAACCAAACAAACGGCTCTGGCTCCATTCGCACGGGCCAATGCTGGCCAGGCCAGCTTGGGCTAGCCAGGCCAACTTGGGCTAGAAACCAAACACACCCGTAGTGTGCTTCTTCTAAGGTCTTGTTTAGTTCCTCAAAAGTCAAACTTTTCAAAATTTTCTGTCATATTAAATCTTAGAACACATATACGAAACATTAAATATAAATAAAAAATAACTAATTACATAGTTTGCTTATAATTTATAAAACAAATCTTTTAAACTTATTTAATTTATACTTAGACAATATTTGCCCTGCTGTGAAAAAGTGTCATGAAAAAGTATACATATACTCAACCATTACTACCACCCTCGTGGCTCATGGGGCTTAGCCCTACTAGAGATGGGGACAATGCTCCAAGCAGATATCCACAGTTCTTCTAACTAAATGAATTAAATAAAAAAATAAGTAAAAAATTATCTATTTAGATTATTAAATTACATTAGAGAAGAACCACATATAGCCTTGTTTAGTTTCTAAAAAATTTTGTAAAGTTTCATATTTTCCCATCACATCGAATCTTACAGCACATACATGAAACATTAAATATAGATAAAAATAATAACTAATTGCACAGCTATAATTTGCAAGACAAATCTTTTGAATCTAGTTAGTCTATCATTAGACAATATTTATCAAATACAAACAAAAGTGCTACTATTCCTATTTTGAAAAAAAAAATTACAGTAAACAAGGCCCCATTTGAAGAGCTATCCCCATCCTTAGGCCCTAAGGGCTGTTTTGTGCAGAGGAATGTAACGCAAATGTAAATGATGATAAGCTGCCGGCGGTATGCACATTTGAACTCATTTCATTAACGTTTACGCTACTTCAGAACCAGCCAAACAGCACCTTAGTTATAATCTGTTGGGGCAAAATGCAGGACCGGATTTTTATCTTAAAACATTGAATTGAAGAGCCTCAATTGTGTTGCAGGCTTGCAGCTGAAGTCATAATATTCTGTCAGCTGGGATAGCAACAGTTGAAATGCAAAGCACAGGACTACGACACTAACACAGCGTGCTCATACATACTTCATTTAGGATTTATAACTAACCTATGTCAACATTGCATAAATTATACTACGAAGTCACCTGCCCTTGAGGCATTTAACTCGCGTGCAGGAGAAACTAAACACTGCACGGCAGGGGCTTAAAGCATTGCAGAGACTGCATCTCCGGCGAGCTCCAAAAGCAAGATAGCAAACATCACATTCACCCTCTCTTTCGCCTTCCCTGAAACATATTTACAACTGGTGAGCCCCACGATACACATTCTTTGGTAGATGCACATAGGTTACAAGCATGGATGACTCAACGGGGTTGTCTCTTACCGAGCCCACATAATCGTCCATAAGGGACTGCCGTCGCCTCTTGAATGAACTCAATGGAGTATTCTCACCCTCTGAATTCCTTAGTGCTGCTCGCTTTGTTGGAGTCATGTTCTGTTGATATCAAATTTTCAAATAGTACCAGCAATAAACATCAGTATTTGCAAACCCTACAACACTAGCTAGGTCTTTATCGACAGAATGCAGAGCTGCAGAATGATGATGAGTAGTGAATAAGTTTAGGATTTGCCTTAGCAAGCCTTTTCTCCTTCCTTGCCTGCCTCTCTTGCTCATCATATTCTTGATTTTCTTTCTCAACCAGTCGGATAAGGGTATCACAACGCCTAGCCAACTCTTGGGTAGTTCTGGACTTCACAAACCAATCAAATCGGAACAAGGGAGACATACGGAAGGCAGCTTTCAGTTCATCCCAGTTACCATATCCAAGTTTGTGCACCATGCAAAGCTGGAACATAACACCAGCTTAGTAGCCATATAATGTACTCAAATACATAAATCCACATAATATGGTGGGAGAACATACCATAAAGCGGTCACATTCCTCATTATAGAACTTTCCTTTATTTTGGCCATACTGAATTTTCAACTCTAACCATGGGTTCTTGTAACGGTCTAACTTCTTCCCAATGGCTTTCATAATCTCATCCTTCCGGGATATCCTTGCTTCCCCCCTTTCAATATTTTTTATAATTCTATCATAATCTGGTTGAACAACAATCAAAACATACACAATCTGTCAGTATTGAAAGTTTGATCTTCAGTATGCAAACAGTTGCTTTATTAACATATTATAAAGATAAAAAGAAAAGCTGTTACATTGTGAAATGTTTTTCATGAAACAAATAAGGGAATATCACGGGATAGGAATGAAAGAACTCCAACATGGTCAAGCCACATATTTCCTTTAAATTGTCAGTCCAAATTGGAGATTTAAATCTGCAGTTTGTAACATGCTATGTATTAGCTATCTTGGAATTACTGCCTTACCACTCAGTTCTTTGTATCTCTCCTTGAAAACTTTAGCATAACGTTGAACTTCCTCTTCTGTCTTACCCTCCATTTCAGAGGATATACTTTTAATATCATTGCGACCATATTTCTCACATGCACGAATGAATGTGTTGAAGTCTCTCCTTGTCCATGATGCAAAACCCTGAAATTTTTACCATGACAGACAAATGAAGTTAGAGAAACGATAGTATAAAAGAGCAAGCAGAAAGGTACAAAAGCAAGAAAGTTGATTTTGGTGTGCTGCGTTATGATTCTAACCTCTTCTAATAACTGTTCCTTCTCTTCCTGCTCCTCTGCTGTCAAAGGCTCCAACTGATCTGAGCATCACATGAGAATAATAAAGTTAGCAAGATCCACTTGAATGTAATACAACCAAGAAAAAGCAAGAGAATACCTTCATCTTCACCATCAATGGTATCTTTCTTCTGGTTTGCTTGCTGCATCAAAATTTTCTGATGTTAAGCACCAAGATTACGAGCGACAGATGCAAAAAAAAAATTGCAAAGTAATGTCCAATGGACTGGGAAAACAGGCACAAAAAAATCAAAAATTGAGCAAACTAGTTACTTAACATCCAGTAGAAATTACAGAAACAATAATCTGGATGAGAAATTACCATAAGGTACCGCACTTCCTTTTCATACAATTCATTTAGCCTTTGGTTATTGAAAAACTGGAAATCATGCCTGACAAATTAAAATCCAAGTCAAATATAATTCAATAAAATGGAAACATTGATTAGCTTTCAAGAAAACAAGAAATTTACAAGTGGGGCATTCTTGGAATCCTTGGCTCCCTTGGCTTTGCTGGTGCACCTTGACGAAGTGCTTGCTTAAAGTACTCAGACTCAGAGTAGCTACAAATGACAGTTTAAATAAGGTCAATAAGTATTGGACTGTGTGACATGAACCAAAAAAATATAAAGAGGTGCATACTTTCTCTTCCTTTCTCTTCTAGGTGGCTCGATCCAGTTATCACTAACAAGTTTCTTGAAATCAACCTTGTTTTCATCCTTCAAGCAATCATGGAGAAGAATTCAATTGGTGATGAGCAAGACAATTCAAAAAAAAAAAATACAGCACATGAATTGAATGTTTGAACCATTACCTTCTCATCATCAAAATCATACAGTTCAGCATCTGCATCAGAAAATAAAAGGTGTTAGGTAGGTTGCCAGAAGACGTAGGAACAGAGAACAGGCACATACTATCATCCATCTTAAATTTCATGGCACCCTCAGTGAACACAAGGCATAGGAACAGAGAACAGGCACATACTATCATCCATCTTAAATTTAATCGCATCCTCAGTGAACTTTTTCATTTTCGCATCAAGTTCTGCTGTTGTCTCCTCTCCTTTAGCTATAATACGGTCAATGTCCTCATCAGTTATTGTGCTGTCCTTAGAACTGAAAACCATTTCAGCACCAAACCGCACCATTTGCAGAAGGTCATCCTTATTGACAGCTAATAAAAGAGAATGTTGTCAGAATAATCCATATCCAACTAGTAAAGAAAAATGCTTAAAAGAAATAGCAATGGCAAACAACAAAACCATACTTTTCTGCTCTGCCAATCGTCCTTGCTGAATAACCAAAGCATCCAATGCTAGCTTCTTATATGCTCTCTCAATCACCTTTTCCTCGATAGTGTACTGTAATTTTGTTTGCATTATCTTCCAGACAAATAGCAATATAAAATTTGGCACTATGGTAATTTTTAGCCTAGAAACAACAAACCTCAGTGCAAAAGCGGAACACTTGAACTTCTTTCTTTTGACCTATTCTATGTGCACGGTCCTGAGCTTGCAGATCAGCTTGTGGATTCCTGGCGACATAGAAGTAGCAGAGACATAAGATTCATTCTTAGGGTAAGCAACAAAATTAAGTTAGCATAACAAAGTCACATACCAATCACTGTCATAAAGAACCACAACATCAGCAGTGGCCAAGTTGATACCAAGGCCACCTGCCCTAGTTGAAAGTAAGAAAACAAACTTCTCACTTCCTGGCCTATTGAAAGCTTCGATGGATGCATCACGATCTTCTCCACCTGTATTTCCATCAATTCGACAATACTGATATCCTCTATACATAAGATAATCTTCCAAGATATCCAAAAGCCTGGTCATCTGCAGGATGGTGCTATGTCAGGCAAAAGAAAATTCTAGGATAACCAAGTGCTTAATGAGGTGCACTATGCACATGATCAGCATCCACAAGTGGTGTCTGATATCTCCTAATACAAACTTGCTAAAAAAATAATGCAATCAAATCTGCATGGCAGTGAAAAACAATCACCTGTGAAAAAATTAGGACTCTGGAATCACGCTCCTTTAGTTTGGGCAACAATTTATCTAATAGAACCATTTTTCCTATGTAAATATCAAAAGAACTGTCAATAAGCATTCAAATAAATTCTGTAGAAAAATGTTTCAATTATGCAAAAGAAATAAGGAACATGATGTTACCTGCATTCTCAACTAGATGTTCACCAGTTGTGTAGGGTGGGCCAGGTTCAGCTCCTTGGAATAAATATGGATGGTTGCAGCACTTGCGCAACTGCATGGCAATGTTAAGCAATCGCTTGCGTTCACCACCAGCATTAATAACCTCCAAATCCTTCTGAAGCAGAGCACGATAGTACTGCTTTTGCATCTGAGACATTCCAACTTTAAGTATGGTTTCCTTCTTTGGAGGTAGACCCTTCTCTACATCAGATTTGAGCCTCCTAAGAAGAAATGGGCGAAGAACCTTTTGCAAAAGTAGCGAGAAACAATTATGAAGAGTTCATTTTAAGGTACTAAAATTGATGATCAGAATTATATCCCAACCTTATGAAGCTGCTGGACAACCTCCTGTTGATCATTTTCCCCCGAAATTTGAAACCATTCATCAAAGGTCTCCGCAGAGCTAAATATTTCAGGTAACAAGAAGTTGAGGAGAGCCCAGAGCTCATGGAGATTATTCTGCCATGTAGCAGCAAATTAGACTAGAATCAGATTAAACCAAAAAAATATATGAAACGACATGGTTACTGAAGTGGCACTTAAATCATTATTCTGGGTGCACGCAGGCAAGAGAAGCCTACCTGGAGTGGAGTGCCTGTGATGAGGAGACGATAATTAGTGTTGTAAATCCTCATAGTCTTTGATAGAAGAGAGTTCTCATTTTTTATCCGGTGAGCTTCATCAATAATTATGTAGCGCCAGCTGAAGCGCCTCAATGTAGATTTTTCTTTGATCGCCATTTCAAAACTAGTCACACACACATCAAATTTCCCAGGCTGTAGCAAATTGTCCCTTATATGGTTCTGACAAATAAGAGAAGGTCAGTAACATGGCACTATGGCAGTATAAGTTCCATAAGTGATTAAAGAATAGACTTGAGACTAACCCGCTCTTCTGGATTCCCCAAAAACTTCACAGCACGTAGGATAGGGCAAAAACGTTGGATTTCCTTTATCCAGTTGCCAAGAGTGGACTTTGGCGCAACAACCATGTGAGGACCAGTTATACCTCTGAACTCATGCAGATAGCCCAGCAATGAAATAGTTTGAAGTGTTTTCCCAAGACCCTAAACAATAAAAAGTATACATTCAAAGGCAAAGTGTCAAAGAAAACAAAATGGAAGACTAAAAGATGATCTTAATCAAGATTAACACATGTAGCATACCATCTCATCAGCTAATATTCCATTAATACCATTCTCATACAATCGTATAAGCCAATTAAGTCCAGCAAGTTGATAATCACGCATCTTTCCCTTGATGCCTTCAAAGAATTCAAACATTCAAACATTTAATAAAAGTTTACATAAGACAAAAGGAACAGAAGATATAAAGCCTAAGAAAACTAAAACCTAAAATTATTGGTTGGTTTCCATGAGAATGCATATCAATTCTTTTATCAAGAAACTGGAAGTAGTTAGGCCACTTTGTATGGAACAAAAAGGTGTCGGTGGAAGTGAAAACAGGAAACAACAATCAATTGCATAGATAGATGTTCCTTCATTATGAGAAGAATCAACAAACAAATGCACCATGGCATTTACTGAGTAGGAATAGTTATTGCGCAAAATAGGTCAGAGTTCATTTCAGGGTTCCTGGTCATCTTAGTTACAAGACTTAAATATTAACGGTTAACTATGGCCTTATGGGATAATATTGGTTCAGTTTGCACCTCACCCAAATCAGTTTAATTAATAATATTGGTTCAGTTTGCACCTCAATCAAAGCACTCCTTCACTTTCAAAGTCAGTGCAAGATTTAATTTGCCTAGGTTAAGTTTGCCTTATAAACAGCGTCAAGATAATTTTATGGCAACGAGGAAAAACATCTATCTAACAAGTAATTCTCCTATCAACTTGAGGTAGTTATTAAAGCAAGGAAATAACACATGTCAAGGTAGTAACCAATAGTCAGCAAAGGGCTCACATGAAGGCTGTGAAACTAAACGTGTTCCCCCTGCACCGGCAAGGGCATCTTCTTCCTCTTTGAGGTATTCTTCGTCTTCCTCTTCTTCAGTCATCTTTGATGCATGACGTCCCCTACAGATTGACTCAACTCATCAACAAATAAATTACTCACCATAGACAGATAGAAAAGAATCTCTAAGTTCATTGAGCTAAGTCTTATGGTTCTGCATACAAAATAGTGAGCAGCACTCCATAATATAATGAAACTGAGGATTGCAGGATGAACTATTCAACTTAACAACTCCAATCTAATATTTCTTTAACTCCATATCTACATACAAAATGAAAATATAGGAACACATGTAAAAGGTGCAAAAGATGTCACCTTAATACAATACTGACAATTTCAGGAAAATAATAACAGGATCAAGGGGCTAACAAAGAAACTACAAGATAGAAGATTCACCTACAAGTTTGAACAGAAAAAAAAAAGATATATTGTGTGTTGATGCATAAGGTACTTCGACCTAGAATCACTTAGAAGTGGTAGTCAAAACCCATTTCTAGTGCCAGACATTTTTTTAATACCGCAGTCATGATTGAAGTTGGGAGCATCAGTGCCAAATAAAGTGCCAGCAATGTCCACTAAACTTCCAATATAAATCATATAATCATGGCACAAACAAAACAAATGTTACCTCCCGCGTGGCTTTTTCTCGTTTGACTGACTTCCTTTTGCGAAGTGAGCAAATATTTCTGTCTGCTGAAGAAGGTATTTCAACCGTCCCTTCCCTTTATTGTTCTGTCAAAAAGTATAGAGATCAAAACAGCAGCAGGATGTAATATATTAAGTTTATTCCCTCCGTCTTGTAATATAGTGCATTCTATAACTTTTACGACAGATTAAGAGAGAACACAAAAGATGCATGTGCCCTCACTTTGTTTCCAAATAAGACGCTATCATCAACAAGATTAGTGGTGATTGGTTGATAAATAGAAAGTTTTAAATGCAAAACTGATTTCTAGCTTCTGGAATGTCTTATATTTGAGGACAAATTTTAAATGCTAGAATGTGCTATATTACAGGACCAGTGCAAACATGCAATTGCATATGAGGATCCATTTAAAGAAAGTACATACCATGTCAGCATCAATGGCAGCATTTTGAGTATCTAGTATTTCTTGGATTTTCTGCTTCTTCATCTTCTGGAGTTCTTTTAGCCTTGCTTTCTCACGCTTCCCAACCACTACATCAGTCTGCAATAGAAATGGTTAGGGGCAAAGAAATGTAAAATTTTCACTACTGAATTGTAGGATGATACAACAAAGGGTCCCCTCGACACATTAAACTCAGAACTAGAGATATAACTATTTACCAATATTACTAATATATTTGTATTATGGAAGAACGAGGCAACTACAGCTTATGCCACAGCGATGAGAAAAAATAAAAGTGAAAGTACTTACAACAATATAACAAAACAAACAAATTAACAGAGGCCATATCTAGCAATGACTGTAAAGCAAATTATTCTGAAACTATGAGGTCAATATTTCGAATGCCCTCGTTGAACCGAATCTCTAAAACCGCGATTAAAGCACCCAAACCCTAACCTCCCGCTCACCTCGTCGCCATCGTCCTTGTCCCTCGGGACGGACTCGTCGTCCTCGGTGGACTGGGACTCGTCGTCGCCTTCAGTGGCGGCAGGGGCACCGGCGTCCTCCTCGTCCTCAGCTCCAGCGCCGGTAGTGACGGCTTCGATTTCCTCCTCGTCGACCTCCTCCTCCTGCTGCCCCTCGCCCTCAGCTTCCTCCTCTTCCTCCTCCGCGGGCGCCGCCGCAGCATCCTCCTCGTCGTCCTCCCCTTCCTCGCCAGATCCGGAGCCGGCGGCGTCGGACTGGTCCTCCTCCTCCTCGGCGGAGGACGAGATCTCCTCCTCGTCGTCGTACTTCACCGGCTTCGCCATTGGGGCGGGCGGTGGCGGGAGAGGAAAGGTAGGGTTAGGGTTTCGGGGCGGGGCGCTTCCGATTTCGAGTGCCGGAGGAATGGGGGGTGGGCGCGTTTGATCGACCGAGAGGCGCAGGGGATTTCAAGAGTGAAAGCGATTTGGGGGCAAAGGGAGTGGCTTATTTATATGGGGCGCCTTGTACGAGAATTTTATGCGGTTTTGCAGTTTTGACCATAGAGGTTTATGTATTTCTGGCTACTCACTTGAGCATATTCAGCAAATGATTCATAGGATTTGAGGCCATAGCAAAAATTATAACACTATTATATATTTGGAGAATTCTATCTCTTTTATGCCAGAAAACCATAGTTTAAAACATTTATTACATAGATTATAGTCTGAACCAATTATAAAAGGCCAAACCCATTTTTCCCTTATTGATTTTTCTCTTGCCATGTTTCCATTACGATCTCACATGCATACCCTATTCCTATACACTTATGAGATACTAGCCAGCATATCTTGATATTTACAAAGTTATTATGATACTATTGTTGACCGCTAAATGAATAGTCAACCGTAAACATGAGTGCTCGTGCTCAGGCTTGAGTCTAGGCTCAATTTGCTAATGTTTCAATGTTCGAGAGTCCAAATTTAGTATTTAAAGCAACAATTTAAATTATTTATACTAAAATAAATTCAAACCAACTTTATCAATTTGAAAATACCAAGTACAGAATTCTCAAAAAAAGTCTCTATCGATGGTGAAAATACATATACATCTACTTCGATATAGAAAGATCAAAGTTGATTTTCCCCCAACTGTTTCCAACAAGCTAAGGTTAGTTCTTATTTCAACACAATCAAAGGGGAAATATATTCCTCTAGTTAGTTGACAATAAACTAGGGCCTTATTTAGTTCCAAAAAATTTTGCAAAATAGGAATAGTAGTATTTTCGTTTGTATTTGATAAATATTGTCCAATCATTAACTAACTAGGCTCAAAAGATTTGTCTCGTCAATTCCGACTAAACTGTGCAATTAATTTTTATTGTCGTCTATATTTAATACTCCATGCATGCGTTTAAAGATTTGATGTGACGGGAAATCTGAAAAATTTTGCAAAAATTTCTGGGAACTAAACAAGGCCTAGCATGACCATTGGTGATATATGAATCCTCGAGTGCTGGCTAAAAAAATATTCGAAGAAGCTCAATAGTGACGCAACAAGTTTAAAAGAATTGTGGCTTGAACAGCGGATACCCATATAAAAAAAAAAAGAACAGATACACTGATAGTCTCGGGAGGAAACAACAGGGACATCAAATTTATACAAGTGGTATACCAGTGTATTCCTGAGTAGACCATTGAACGGTTTTGCGAGATCAAACGAAATATACTTGTTCTCTGTGGACCAGAATGAAAAACGTTGCCAACGCTAGAAATTTCCGGGAGCATGGACTTTTCCGTGCATCTGATCCGCGGTGCACCCGGC
Source organism: Sorghum bicolor (assembly GCF_000003195.3). NCBI lineage: Eukaryota > Viridiplantae > Streptophyta > Magnoliopsida > Poales > Poaceae > Sorghum > Sorghum bicolor. Next base: position 20,376,632 of record NC_012872.2, read on the forward strand.
CAGGGGTCCCATGTTCAGAGTGACCCCGGCGTTGGCTACCCATAGACCACGCGTACAGCTCCAAGTCAGCACAGGGAAGTGGGCGGGGGTTCCTTCCCGCCAACGAGGCGGGATTGATTTGAGGCCTCCCGCCGCGCTCTGGATTTTTTTGTAGCAGTAGATCGAAAATGAAACGATGGTTCGGGCCTGGAATCCTGGATCAAATGTCGGTGGGCCCAACTGTATTTCGTTACTGCGCTAAGGCTCTTTTTATTTCCTCAAAAACTTTTCGTTCCATTATATTGAATATTTGGATCCACATATAAAATATTAAATATAAATTAAAAGATAAGTAAGTTTAAAGATTCGTTTCACAAATTACAAGTAAACTGTGGAATTAATTATTTCTTTTATCTATATTTAATGTTGCATGCATGTGCCGCAAGATTGGATGTGACGGGGAATATAAAAAAATTTGCAAAATTTTTTAAAACTAAGGCCTTGTTTAGTTGGAGAAAAAATTTGGGTTTGCTTTATGTATGCGTCTAAAGATTCAATGTGGCAGGAAATCTTGAAAAATTTTGGTAAATTTTGAGAACTAAACAAGGCCATAGGAATTCCGAATGCACGCATGCCGTGGAGCGAAAGGTGAGCGCGTGCGAGACGAGCGGTAGGACAAAGCCACTGTTCGGCAGTTGTTTCCCGTCCAAAAATTTGTGCCTAGTTGTCGGTGTTTTCCCCAGGGGGTCACACCAACGAGTGAATTCGTATGCGTGCTCCCTTTTCCAGATGGTGATGCAAGAAGACACAGAGATTTATCCTGGTTCGGGCAAGAGAAGGCCCTACGTCCAGCGGGGGAGGGAAGTTTGTATTATCTTGCACCTAAGTGCTTGTACAGGGGCGAATACAAGCGTGATATGAAGTATGGGAGTTCTACTGCGTATGGGTGAAGTGTTGCATGGTGTCTATCTATTCCCGGGTCCTTCCTTTTATAGCACCAAGGAGAGACCCAGGGTACATGTATAGGTGTCAGAGTAGGGATCGATAGGAGCATGGCGCGCTGACCTACTCGAGGCCTCCGTACCGGCATGGCCTCGAGCCGTCCCGTCTTGGTAGCCTGATGATGATTACGCGTGCCCCTGTATCCTGCTCTGCGCGCCGTCTGGGGCTGGTTCACCGGTCGCACGCCTGTACGATATGGCGGCAGATTCGGCGGAGTGGTTGTGGCGTTGTCAGTCGACGCCCAACCCGTCCCCAAGAAGGAACCGTGTCTGGTCGAGGGTCAGATGTCGTGCAATGCCCTGATATCCGGAGCGCTGACCTTGGTTGTCTCGAGGGGGTCCCGATTAGACGTTCCATCCCTGTTTCCCGCGCCCTGACACGCCCTGGGTCGTTTGGTGGGGAAGGCTGCAAAAAGAACGACGGGACGGGTGCCTGTTCCCTATCACGCTTCCCGTGACCAGTGTGTTAGGTGGGGAAGCGTCAGGCGCATTAAATGCCCTGGCTCTCGTGCGTGCGTCAGGCGGCGGGCGGCGTCCTTGCGCTCGACGCCTCCCGGTTTGCGCGGGCCCGCTTCCGTCTTCGACGATAGCTAGCGCTCGACCCCTGATTGATTCGCTCGACGCCATCTCCGTCTTCGAGGCTGCGGTCGTCGACGACCACGCACATGTATGACCAGGGCGTCGAGTTGAGGGCCTCGACCTGCGTACGGGTAATCTCGTTATGTGCATCGGTGAGGGTACCCCTTACTGATACCCTCGACAGTAGCCCCCGAGTTTCCATTTGAGCACTGGCGCTCGAGTGGAGGCTTTGTTTTGCGATCAAATTTCCGTGGGGGCGCGCGAGCGACCCCGCGGGGGTAGCCCCCGAGTCCTTGGAGGAGTTTTTGACTCCTTCGAGGGTTATGTTACCTAATTCTCAGAAACGCTGTCGACACCAGTGGTGGAAGGTTCTGATTGGCTCGTTTTGTGCGGAGGTTTCGACGTACTCTCGATAGAGCGAGCGTCCTCCACCCCAAATTGAGTTCCTAGCGGGTAGTCCAAGTGAGAACCTGTGCCCCTTTCGAGGGGGTCAGCTGTAGCCCGGAGGCGTTCTCATAAAGCAAGGTCGACGTGGTCAGGGATACTGGTCTCATTCGATAGAGTCCAGCGGCTCGACGCCTCCCGTCGGGGGGATTCCTCTCGACTGTCTCGACCCTACCTTGGACATCGCCAGCGAGTCTTCGAGGCGGGCCTCGATCTTCGACCGCTCGCTGGGGATCCCTGACTCTGGCGCTCGAGATCGGCTGTCGAACCCTTTCGGTGGGCCAGCCATCGACCTCTCGAGACTCTCGTGGGCACGTCTCTTGGCTTACAAGGTAAGGAAGGAGTCGCGGCGGTTCGCCTTTTGCCCGTTGGGCGCGCCTTTTTAGGTGGAGACGTTACGACACTGTGTCGGCGTGGAATTCGGAGCGCCCAACCTGTGGAGGGGGAAAGGACTGTTAGATGGCGCATTTATGGGGGGAGTTACCTCATTTCTCGGATCTATCCGTTGGCGGACCGCTGCCTATAAATACGCCGCGGTGCCGCCGCCGTTCTTTCTTCCACCTTCCGCCTTCTTGCCTTCATCCTTTCGTTGCCTTAGCTCTCTTGCTGTCTCACGCACGCGCGCATCCCTTCGAGCAGTAGTGAATCCACCGTCCTTCCAGCTAAGATGCCTGTGAGGCTCGTTGCTGCCGACGACTGGCGCCCGTCGTTGATGACGGAGCGCCGGTTGCTAGAGCTTGAGAGAGAGGGACTCTTGCGCCGTCGCACCTCGCTGTCGTCGCCAGAGTGGATTGCGCCGCCGGCGGGCCACAGGGAGCCCCAGCCGCCAGAGGGCTACGTGGTGTCGTTCGCCAAATTCCACCGCCACGGCCTGGGCGCTCCCTCGAGCCGCTTCATGCGGGCACTCTGCCTTCACTATGGGGTGGAGCTCCAGCATTTCTCCCCGAACGCCATCACCGTCGCGGCAGTCTTCGCTGCGGTGTGCGAGGGCTACCTCGGGTTGATGCCCCACTAGGAGCTATGGCTCCACCTCTACAGGGGCGAGCTTTTCAACGCCCCCACCGGAACCACTGGCGTGAGGAAGCATGTGCGGGCCGGGTGTCTCAACCTGGTGCTGAAGACGAAGAAGACGGAGAGGCCGCGCGAGTACATCCCGGTGGGGTTGTCATCGAACCACGCCGGATGGGACTCCCAGTGGTTCTACCTGAGGAACGACGACGGTCTCTTCCCTGCTTACACCGGTCGTCTGATTACGGAGCGCCCGGACAACTGGACATACGGCGTCGTCCAAGAGCACTAGTCGCGGCTCGACCCCCTCCTCAACGCCCTGAAGAAGCTGCGCCTGGAGGGCCTGTCCGCCGCTCTCGTCCTCTCGGCCGTCCATCGTCGGAGGGTCCTCCCACTGATGTCTCGGCCGCTGAGGATGGACGAGATGGGGCCGGGCGTTTCGTCCCAAGATCTCGAGGCATGCCGGATGTCCAACGAGGCTCTGGCGGATGACGAAACCGCTGCCCGGGTTAGGGCGGCCGTTGCCGGCGACTTCAAGTCAGAGTACGTCAACGGCTTCCCCATGAGGCCCGACGAGGGCTCGATCGACCTGGTATCAGTGTTCGCCTAAACAACCTAAACGGCCGATTAAACGGTCATTAAACGGTAAACGGTGGCAAACTGTTTTGTTTAGGGGGTAAACGGGAAATTAAACGGTTGACCGTTTAAACGGTCAAAAAAGGGGAAAACGGTCTAAACGGCCTACACGGAACGGTTGTAAACGGTATTAAACGTGATAAACGGCTGTTTAAACGGCCGTTTAGGCAAACACCAGGTGAATTTAGTTGAATTTTATATCAACAATTTGTATACTTTAATTTATTGTATTTATAAATATATAAAATTGATTTGTTACATGCATAAATATGTATATTTAATTCTTCTAACATGCATAAACATATATTACACAATAAAATAAATGGTTTTTAGTTGCATAAATATGTATAAATGATAGAATGATTGACTTTACATTAAAAAATATGCACATTTTTGTAATATTGTGTAAAACCGTTTAGACCGTTTTAATCCGTTTAAACACCGTCTAAACAGTTTAAACGCTAAACGAAGGGTGACCGACTGTTTACCGTTTAGCGTTTAGGATAACATTGCCTGGTATGTTCTTCTCTTGCACACAGCTCGGAATCTGGATTTCCCTCGATCCTTTTTTAAGCCTAACTTTGTTTTGGCAGGGACGCATTCATGTTCGGTCTTCGAGGCCCCCTGTGAAGGAGGACGAGGTTGACCGCGACAGACGGTGCCAGTCCGCCGAGAAGCTGAAGTCCGCCAAGGACTCTGCAAAGAAAGGGGAGAAAAAGAAGAACCTCGACCGCCAAGCATTAGAGGCGCGTCGGGCTAAATCCAGGCAGAGGGGGAGCCTGAGGAAGAATCCCCCAGCGACGACGATGATGATGACGAGGACAGCGACGACTCCGAGGGGATGGCGTCACGTCTTGACCGGATCCTCGAGGGCCCGCCTCGAGGCGACGTCGACGTCCCCCGGATGGAGACTCCGAAGGAGGGTCCGAGCGGATCCCACCGCCCTCGGGCCGACACGCCTCCTGCGCCTATGACTGGCCAGGTCGCGCCGCGCCCTCCCCCCGTGCCCAGGGGGGCGGCCATGCTAGGCCCCAGGCGACGGGGCCACTGACTCGCGGTCGCGCTGCGGCCATCGAGAAAGGAGAGGCCGGCCGCAGGAGCGCCAGTCCCGACGCCCGCCAAGCGGGAGTTGCTGCGCCAGGGCCAGCGCCTACCCTCGAGGTGCCTGGAGCCTTGACGCGGGGTGGCCCGAGGCCCACCGATCGGGGCACCGGGAGGCGAGCTGTTCTCCCTGTGGGGTAAGCTTCTTCGACGTCGTGACTTTTGTTTTCCTGTTCCTCTGCATTTTCTCATATGCCGATCTTTTTACGCTCGTTTCTTTCTTTTCTCAGGCTAAAGCGGACGCTCGAGCAGGCTCAGCCTTCGATGGTGAAGAGGCTCAAAGTGGGAGCAGCCTCCAAGCAGCCAGGTTCGTAGCCTACTTCTGGTCCTATGACGTTCTTGCGTCGGTCATCATAGTGACTGGCCTTTATTCTTTGTTCTGCAGGCTCTTCCGACTCTCGACCTCCGGCCAACGCTGAGAGTGCTCCGCCTCATCCCGATCCTACCCCGTTGCCGTCGACACGTGTCGGGGCGCCCCAAACTCAGGGGCAAGAAGGAGCCTCCGAGCCTCCTCGATTGGGGGTCGAGGCAGAGCCTATCACCATCAGCGACACATCTGGTGGCAACGAGGCATCGGGGGATGCCCGCCCTATGGAAGAGGAGGCGTCGACCTCCCTCATCGTGGGGCGGACTCCCTGGCCCGCTGGTCTTCGTGCCCTCGAGGAGCAGAAGAAGAAAGAGGAGGAGGAGGAGCGTGAGGCAACGCGGCAGCCGCAGGAGCAGCAGCAGCAACAGCAGCAGGAGGAAAAGCACCCGCAGCAGGAGAAACAGCAGCAGTAGAGGGGCCAAGAAGGGGGACCGCTCGAGCCTCCGCCTCAAGGTCTACCCCAGCCAGTACCACCGGCACTGCAAGAGCCTGGAGAACAGGAAGAAGATTTGCCGGTGTACGGCCCTCCAACCCGAGCGTGGCTCCTTCCGGGGGCACCTGCCGCGATTCGGGCAGAGCCGGGGCGGGCGGATGGTGTGGTGGCTCTTGCCTGTATGATGCGCACCCCCGTCGACCCCGAGTCCGAGATCAAGGGGACGATCTACGGCATGGACGGGATCGCCCCAGGGTTCCTCCGGGAGCGTCGGGCGTGGGAGGACCGCTTTCCCTCTGAGGAGGACGAGATCGGGACATCGGGGAGTAAGGACGGCACCTAGAAGACGGTGGACGACGACGGGCGGTTCCCATGCCTCGTCGACCTATTCTTGCGCCATGGGGGCTCCCTTGAGACCATCAAGAACCTTATCCGCGGCGTCAAGGCGCGGGCCGACCGGGAGATGGAGCACTGGTGCCCCGATCGGATCCGCATCCGGGCTTCCACCGATCCATCCGAGCCCAACATCTTCCTGGACGACAGGAAGGAGGCGGAAAAATGGGAACACGTCGAGGAGCTCCGCCTTTGGATGAATCACGTGGTGGGGCTCTTGTCGGACGTCATCAACAACGGGCTCGGGCCTGCCTACTTCGTAAGTATTCTTCGGTCCTTAATTCTCATAGATCCTTTGGTTTCGTGTTCTGACCGTTCGATCCCCGGCTCGCAGGACATGAAGGAGACCTCTCGTATCAAGTCGAGCTTCATCCACGCCACAAGAGGAGGCTGGGAGTAGCTCCCCGTCCTCAAGGACCAACTCCTCGAGTCGCAAGAAAAGCTCCTTAAGGCTTATAAAGACCTTATAGCGCTCGAGGAGGAGAAGAAGGCGAGGGAGGCTGCTTTGGTCAAGGCTCGAGAGGCTTCAAGGAAGGCGGAGGAGGAGACGACGCTGCTGCGGGTGCAGGCTCTGACGGTCGAGGAGGCCGCGTCTAAAGCCCAGGAGGAGGCCCTGTCCTATAAGAATGTCATCGCTGATTTGGACAAGGAGAAGGGCCTTCTCAAGACCGACCTGGACTCCCTCCGAGATTCCTTTCAAAGGATGAAGGTGGCGTATGTGGACAGCGAGGTCGCTAGGGGCGCCGCAGAGGACTCAAAGAAGAAGGCCCTCGAAGATCTCGAGGCAGAGCGGGCTCTCTAACGACGTCGAACGTCTGAAGGGAGAGCTGTTGGAGAAGAGTGGGGCTATTGCTCAGGCTGGCAAGGCGATCGAGGACCTCCGTGTTGCCAACACTGAGCTGGCCCGCTCCAACAAAGAGATCGAGAGGGCCAACACCAGACTGGTCGGCGAGAATACGGCCCTGGAAGAGAGTGTCCGTGGTACGTTTCCTTTGTCGGATTTCTCTTTCGAGGTGTGCTTGGTTTTTCCTAAAGCTTCTTGTATTGGTATTTATAGGGCTTAAGGATGAACTCTTGGCCGCCCAAGCCGAGGCCCGCAATGCTAAGGCCCAGCTCGAGGCGGAGGTTGCTTTGAACCGTCGAGTGCGGACGGCGATAAGCGACCTCTCGACCTCTTGGGAGATCGAGCCTATGGACGAGTCGAAGGAGGACGCTTGAGGCGACGCACTGGTCGACCAGCTGTGCTACTTGGGCGCGACACTGCGAGATCGGGTGCGGGATGCCCTCCACATCGGGGTGAAACGGGCGATGGCGGTTGTGTGCTCGGGCTTCTCCTACAACATGGAGGTGGTGTCCCATGGCTTCGTCACCGACATCTCTAAGACCGATGCGGAGAACGAAGAGAGGCTCCATGCCTTGATCGATGACGCAGAGGCTCCTGGGGAGAGGCTGGCCAAGCTATTTGAGCCTGAGGTGCTTCCTCCTGAGACTAGCTCGGGCGTAGGCGAGGGTGGTGAGGGTCGTGCTGAAGACTAAGGCCTGCGAGCCTCCTTTGGGTGCCTGGGGCCCCTTGTGTAATACTCTGTTGACTGTTAAATGTTTAAGTGATACGGTATCTTTAAATGTTTGTTAGGTGTTTATCTGTCTTTCCGCTCGAGGTTCTTTTACTTCCTTTTTGCGCCTACGTTTGTATTCCTTGTTCGATCTTTTGTCAAAAACGGCCTCGATCACCCTAAGGGTGAGGAAGTGAGTAGAGTTTCCATAGCCCGGGGGCGTAGGAGTTCTCAGGCTCGTCGTCCCTCGGCCCTTAAGGGGCTCGAGGCGCCTCAACTACTCGATCGTGCGAGGTTTACTAAGTAAGGAAGAGAGAATTTTTTGGCTTTTTTGACACTTGGGGGGGGGTCACCCCCTAGTAGCCCCCGAGGGGGTGCTAACTATGATGGGTCATAGTCGGCGCCCCCTTCTGACGTCGAGATTTTAACTTGTACGGCGTTGGTACAAAAGGAAGTTGCTCGAGGGAAAGACTTTATTTATTCATGCATTCATTTACAAAGTCTTAGTGCGGAATGGGCACTGGAACATAAAGCTTCGAAATTCTAAGGGTAGAATCGACGTAGTTGTTCGTTGTTCCATGCATTGGTGAAGATCGCCCCCTTCTTGTCCGCTAACTTGTACGTTCCTGGCTTCAAGACTTCAGCCACCACGTACGGGCCTTCCCAAGGCGGAGTCAGCTTGTGGCGTCCTTGATTGCTTTGCCGTCGCCGCAGGACAAGGTCGCCCACGTCTAAGTCCCTCTTGCGTACGTGTTTGTCGTGGTAGCGTCGAAGTTTCTGCTGGTATCTGGCAGAGTTGAGGAGGGCCATGTCTCGAGCCTCCTCAAGCTGGTAGACCGCATTCTCTTGAGTCTCCTTATTTGATTGCTCGTTGTACGCTTTGAGTCGAGGGGACCCGTATTCGAGGTCTGTGGGGAGGACGGCCTCAGAGCCATAGACCATGAAGAATGGGGTGTACTTTGTGGCCCTGCTTGGTGTTGTCCTTAGGCTCCATAGGACCGAGGAAAGCTCCTCGACCCACTTCTTGCCGAATTTCTTCAAGCGATTGTAGATCCTTGGCTTGAGTCCTTGCAAAATCATGCCATTAGCACGCTCGACCTGGCCGTTAGTTTGAGGGTGGGCTACTGCAGACCAGTTCACACGGATGTGATGCTGATCGCAGAAGTCCAAGAACTTTTTGCCGGTGAACTGCGTGCCGTTGTCGGTGATGATGACGTTGGGAATCCCAAACCGGTGGATGATGTCGGTGAAGAAAAGGACGGCCTGCTCAGAGCGGATGTTGGTGATGGGTCGAGCCTCGATCCATTTGGAGAATTTGTCGATGGCCACCAGCAAGTGGGTGTATCCTCCTTTTGCCTTTTGTAGGGGCCCTACTAAGTCAAGCCCCCACACCGCAAATGGCTAGGTGATGGGGATCATCTGAAGAGCGTGAGCGGGCAGATGCGTCTGTTTGGCGTAGAACTGGCACCCATGACATGAGCGTACGAGCTCGATGGCATCTGCTACGGCCGTTGGCCAGTAGAAGCCTTGTCGGAAGGCGTTCCCTACGAGGGTCCGTGGAGCAGCGTGGTGGCCGCAAGCCCCCGAGTGTAGGTCCGTGAGGAGTTTCCGTCCTTCTTCCACGGTGATGCAACGCTGCAAGACCCCCGTCGGGCTTCGTCGAATAGCTTATTGCCTTCGCCATAAATCACGTATGACTTGGCTCGTCGAGCGATACGGCGGGCCTCAGATCGATCTTCTGGCAGCTCGCAGCGGATTAGGCAGTCGAGGAACGGTGTGCGCCAGTCGAACGGTCGATCGGATCGCTGTTCTACCTCCATCACCTCCGCTGCCATCAGTAGTGCGTCGACGGTGTCGGTTGGCTGGGCGGGAGCGGCATCGACGCCAGCCCCCGAGCCCAAGTCGACGGATGACTCGTGAAGATCTCTCGAGAACGCGTCAGGTGGTACTGTGCCTCGGGTTGACGCGATCTTGGCGAGTTCGTCGGCTGCCTCGTTGTAGCGTCGGGCGACATGGACGAGCTCGAGGCCATGGAACTTGTCCTCGAGTCGATGAACTTCTTTGCAGTACGCCTCCATTTTTGGGTCGTGGCAGCTTGAAGTCTTCATCACTTGGTCGATGACGAGTTGGGAGTCACCTCGGACGTCGAGGCGTCGGACTCCTAGCTCGATGGCGATCTTGAGACCGTTGACGAGGGCCTCATATTCTGCGACATTGTTGGATGCGGCAAAGTGAATCCTGATGACGTACCTCATATGGACGCCCAAGGGCGAGATGAACAGCAGGCCGGCCTCGGCCCCCGTCTTCATGAGCGACCCATCGAAATACATCGTCCACAGTTCCGACTGGACCTTAGTCGGGGGAAGCTGGGAGTCTGTCCATTCCACGACGAAGTCCACCAGAGCTTGTGATTTGATGGCCTTGCGAGGCGCATAAGTGAGAGTCTCACTCATGAGCTCGACCGACCATTTAGCTATTCTTCCCGTGGCCTCCTTACTCTGGATTATCTCGCCCAGGGGGAAAGATGAGACCACCATGATAGGGTGGCCGAGGAAGTAGTGCTGCAGCTTACGCCGGGCGAGGATTACGGCATAGATCAGCTTCTGGATTTGGGGGTAACACGCCTTAGTCTCCGAGAGTACCTCACTGATGAAATAGACTGGCCTCTGGACTGGCAACGCATGCCCCTCCTCCTGCCTTTCGACCACCACCGCTGCACTGACAACCTGGGTCGTCGAGGCAACGTAAAGGAGCAGTGGTTCCGCAGGTTGAGGTGGGACTAGGACTGGTGCTGAGGTTAGAGTTTTCTTCAGATTTTCGAGGGCCTCCTCGGCCTCGGGGGTCCAAGAAAAACGCTCGACTTTCTTCAGAAGCCGATATAGCGGTAACGCCTTTTCTCCTAATCTCGAGATGAAACGGCTCAACGCCGCTAGGTATCCCGTGACTCTCTGAACACCCTTGATGTCTCGGATCGGCCTCATTCTTGTGATGGCTGAGACTTTCTCGGGGTTGGCCTCAATGCCACGCTGGGAAACAATGTAGCCCAAGAGCATGCCTCGAGGCACACCGAAAACCCATTTCTCGGGATTGAGCTTGATCTGGTTGGCGCGTAAGCAGCTAAAAGCAATCTCGAGGTCCTGGATCAGGTCTCCTTGCTGCTTTGATTTGATGACTATGTCGTCGACATAGGCCTCGACCGTCAACCCTATATGCTTGCCGAATACGTGGAGCATGCATCGTTGGTACGTGGCTCCCGCATTTCGAAGCCCAAACGGCATGGTTACATAGCAATACATCCCGAAAGGTGTGATGAAAGAGGTCGCGAGCTGGTCGGACTCTTTCATTTTTATTTGATGGTAACCAGAATATGCATCAAGAAAAGAAAGGGTTTCACATCCCGCAGTAGAATCAACAATTTGATCAATACGTGGTAATAGAAAGGGAACTTTTGGACATACTTTATTTAAACTCGTATAATCGACACACATCCTCATTTTCCCATTCTTTTTCTTAACTAGTACAGGGTTTGCTAACCAGTCGGGATGGTGAACCTCCTTGATGAATCCGGCCGACAAAAGCTTGTGGACCTCCTCGCCAATGATCTTGCGCTTCTCCTCGTCGAATCGGCGCAACCGTTGCTTCACTGGCTTGGAACCGGCTCGAATCTCCAAGGAGTGCTCGGCGACTTCCCTCGGTATGCCCGACATGTCCGAGGGACTCCATGCAAACATGTCGGCGTTCGCACGGAGAAAGTCGACGAGCACAGCTTCCTATTTGGGGTCGAGGTCGGCGCTGATCGTCAGCACCTTGTCGTCGAAGTTGTTGGGGTCGAGCAGGATCTTCTTGGTTCCCTTTGTTGGCTCAAAGTTGCCCGCGTGGCGCTTGGGCTCTGGAGCCTCAGCGGCCAGGGCTTCGAGTTTCGCAACGAGCTCGGTGGAGTTCTCGACCGCCTCCCCATACTCGACGCACTCGACGTCGCACTCGTAAGCGTGCTCGAAGGAGGAGCTGACAATGATAACGCCTTTGGGACCGGGCATCTTCAGCTTCAAGTAGGTGTAGTTGGGTATGGCCATGAACTTGGTGTAACCCGGGCGCCCGATGATGGCGTGGTACGTGCCCCGGAACCCGACTACCTCAAAGGTGAGGGTCTCCTTCCTGAAGTTGGCCGCCGTGCCAAAGCAGACCGGTAGGTCGATTCGACCCACTGGCAGCGCCTTTTTCCCTGGCACGACACCATGGAAACCGCCGGCACTTGGCTGGAGCCGTCCCCTATCGATGCCGAGGAGGTCGAGGGTCTCGAGGTAGATGATGTTGAGGCTGCTGCCTCTATCCATTAGCACCTTTGAGAGCTGGGTGTTGACGATGATGGGGTCGACGACGAGCGGGTAGACGCCTGGGGCAACCACCTTGTCGGGGTGGTCCTCTCGATCGAAGGTGATGGGAGTGCTCGACCAGCTGAGGTACTGGGGCACCGCCATTCTTGCCGCGAAGACCTCACGACGCTCCCTTTTGCGTTGCCTCGTGGTCAACTGCGTCGAGGGCCCACCATAGATCATGTAGCAGTCGTGGACGGCGGGGAAGCCATCGTCATCTTTGTTGTCCTCCTTGTTGCCGCCCTTCTCTTTCTTGGAGTCGCCACGCGTGTCCTTTTTGAACCCTAGTCCGTCGAAGTGCTTTCTCAGCATACAACAGTCCTTGAGTTTGTGGTTGGCGCCTCCCTTATGGTAAGGGCATGGTTCCTCTAGCATTTTATCGAAGATACCTCCATCTAGAGGGCCTCGAGGCTTCTTCCGCTCCATGGCGGCGACAAGGTTGTCGTCGAAATCTTCCCGTTGGAACTGCCGTGCTTTCTGCTTCTTCTTGTTCTTTTTGAGCCCTCGACTGGGGGTCCCATCTTCATCGACACGCTGCTTGCCTTTCCTTCCTTCACAACTGAAGAAAGCGCCGACTGCCTCCTCCCCTGCTGCGTAGTTTGCCACTACGTCCATTAGCTCATCGACGGTCTGAGGGCGATTCCGGCCCAATTCTCGTACCAGGTCTCGACTGGTGGTACCAGAGACAAAGGCCAGGATGACGTCATGGTCAGGGATATGTGGCAGCTCAGTGCGCTGCTTCGAGAAGCGTCGAGCATACTCTCGAAGAGTTTCTCCTGATTTCTGCTTGCATTTGCTGAGGTCCCACGAGTTCTCGGGCCGTATGTAGGTCCCTTTGAAATTACCCTCGAAGACTTTAATCAAATCGACCCAGTCGTGGATCTGATTTGCTGGAAGTTCCTCGAGCCATCGACGGGCGGTGTCGGAGAGGAAGAGTGGTAGCTGTCTGATGATGGCTCGATCATCTCCTCGAGCGCCTCCTAGCTGACAGGCCAGCCTAAAATCTGCCAGCCACAACTCTGGTTTGGTCTCACCATTGTATTTCGCGATGCTGGTCGGGGGTCGGAATGGACTAGGCAGGGGCGTGCTGTGGATTGCCCTGCTGAACACTCGTGGGCCTGGTGGCTCGGGGGCCATCCAGTCCTCGTCGCTGTCATACCTTCCACCACGATGCGCGCTGTAACCGCGCTCTTCCACATCCCCGTACCGACGGCGTCGATTCTCTTCGATGTCATCTCGCACGTCGTGTCGACGCTGATTGTCGACAGGGAGGACGAGAGTGGTCTTTCTTCCTCGAGGGGGTGGCTGTTGGTGGACTGACACCTCCTTTTCATTTTGGGGTGGCTCATCACGCTTTTCAGTGGCAGCTCCTCGTCGTCGAGAAGCCGAGCTTTCGGCTTGTTGAACCGCCGCTACCTGGAGCAGAGTCTGCACCTCGTCTCGAATGCGTCGAGCTTGGGAGTTCGATGGCTCTGGCATGTTGCGTAGCAGCATTGTTGCTGCTACTACGTTCTGGCCTGCTCGAGGGAAGCGGCTGACGGGTTGCTCTGGCTCCACGTCTCCGACGATTTGCCGGTGTACCTCTCGAGCTCGCCTACGGACACTTCCACCGGGCGGGTAAGGCAAGTCTTGTTTAAGGATTTGCTCGAGCAGGACGAGGCGCTCGCGGTCTTCGTCGAGCTTTGTCTTCAGCTCTCGCAGCTGCGCAAGCTGCGCGGCCCTATCTTCCTGTGGAAGTGGGTCGACCTGTCCGCCGTCCCCAGGCGTCCTGGGGTCTTCCCTTGCTGCAGGGGCTCGACCGCCCGCAGCTGCGTCCTGTGTCTCGTCGGTAGTTTCTACTGCCCCGTCGATGTGATAGCATTCCCTAGTGGGGTCGTAGCTATCGGTCTCGGAGTCGAAGTCCGGCTTGGCGGCATAGAAACATCCACGTCCCTCCTCCAATAGCCGTTGCCTGAGCGAGGTGATCGTGTATTGCCCAGGGCCTAGACGACGGAGGCCTCGCACCTGGGAGAGATCCGGCAGCTCGGACGTCGGCTGCTGTGCTTCAGAGTTACGCGGGAGAACCATTGGTCTCTCTACGTATGTCTGGGCATTTGGGCATATCGCTCTGGCGAGCGACGCCGCGGCGTTGTCCAATCCGAATGGCAGTGCCCTCCTTGGACTGATCAACCCGTGTGGAAGTAACCTGGCGGCGGGTGTGTCACCTCTTGTCGTCGTGTGACGCTGAACCAGCGTGTCCACGGTTCCGGCACGCGGGGCTGCCGACTCCCGTGTCACCTTCTGCCTAGCACGAACTGCTGGTCGTGACGAGGCAGAGGGGCGACGATGATGCTGTCCACGCCTCTTCTTGGGCGGGGAGGCATGGTGGCGAGGACGTCTCGGGGCCCTCAACCGTGCTGGCGCAATGCGGGCTCCTCCTGGTCCTTTGATCGAGAGTAAGATCATGTCATAGCCGGAGCCAGTCGACATGAACTCAAGACTCCCAAACCAAATCACTGTGGAGCGCGGAATCGGCGAAGCGAGAGTGGCCATCTGGAAAGGAGTGGGAAATCGATGAAAAACACGCAGGACCCCTACCTGGCGCGCCAACTGTCGGTGTTTTCCCCACGGGGGGTCACACCAACGAGTGAATTCGTATGCGTGCTCCCTTTCCCAGATGGTGATGCAAGAAGACACAGAGATTTATCCTGGTTCGGGCAAGAGAAGGCCCTACGTCTAGCGGGGGAGGGAAGTTTGTATTATCTTGCACCTAAGTGCTTGTACAGGGGCGAATACAAGCGTGGTATGAAGTATGGGAGTTCTACTGCGTATGGGTGAAGTGTTGCGTGGTGTCTATCTATTCCCGGGTCCTTCCTTTTATAGCACCAAGGAGAGACCCAGGGTACATGTATAGGTGTTAGAGTAGGGGTCGATAGGAGCATGGCGCGCTGACCTACTCGAGGCCTCCGTACCGGCATGGCCTTGAGCCGTCCCGTCTTGGTAGCCTGATGATGATTACGCGTGCCCCTGTATCCTGCTCTGCGCGCCGTTTGGGGCTGGTTCACCGGTCGCACGCCTGTACGATATGGCGGCAGATCCGACGGAGTGGTTGTGGCGTTGTCAGTCGACGCCCAACCCGTCCCCGAGAAGGAACCGTGTCTGGTCGAGGGTCAGATGCCATGCAATGCCCTGACGAGACATTAAACGACATCATTCTGCAGAGTAGCTAGTTGCTCTGGATTGATTGCCTTCTGAGAAATTGCATTGATGAATGCACATAGCTTTACGATGGCTAGACGTACGTGTGGAGGTAAAATTCCTCTTAAAACCACCGACAGCAATTGCGTCATTAGCACGTGACAGTCATGGGACTTTAAGTTCAGAAATTTCTTCTCTGGCACCTTAATTATTTCTTTAATATTGGAGGAGAATCCAGATGGGACCTTGATGCTGCTAAGACATTTAAACATGCTTTCCATTTCTTCTTTGCTCAAAGTGTAGCTAGCAGGGCTTAAGTAATGACATGCATCATCTGTCTTTTCTGGATGCAGGTTGTCTCGTTCTTTCATGCGCTGCAAGTCTTGTCGTGCTTCAAGTGAATCCTTAGACTTCCAGTAGACACCCATGAATCCGAGCAAGTTCACACAAAGATTCTTTGTTAGATGCATCACGTCGACCGTGTTGTAGACCTCTAGGACATTCCAGTAAGGTAGCTCCCAAAATATGGATTTCTTCTTCCACATGGGTACGTGTCCCTTAGCGTCCTTGGGAATAGGTTCGCTGCCTCGTCCCTTTCCAAATACCACTTTTATATCCTTGACCATTTCGAGTACATCATCCCCGGTTCGATTGAGAGGCTTGGTTCGGTGGTCTGCCTTGCCTTTGAAATGTTTGCCTTTCTTTCGTACTGGGTGGTTCACAGGAAGAAACCCACGGTAGCCAAGGTACACGACCTTTCGACATTTTTTCAAAAATACACAGTCAAGATCTTCATAACAATGTGTGCATGCATTATATCCCTTGTTTGACTGGCCTAAAAGATTACTCAGAGCTGGCCAATCATTGATTGTTACAAACAACAATGCTCGCAGGTCAAAGTGCTCTTGTTTGTACTCATCCCACACGCGAACTCCTAGTTTGCTCCATAAAAGTTGAAGTTCCTCAAGTAATGGCCTCAGGTAGACATCGATGTCGTTGCCAAGTTGCTTCGGTCCTTGGATAAGCATCGGCATCATAATAAACTTCCGCTTCATACATAGCCATGGAGGAAGGTTGTAGATATATAGAGTAACTGGCCAAATGCTGTGACTACTGCTCTGCTCCCCGAAAGGATTCATACCATCTGTACTTAAGGCGAACCGCAAGTTTGTAGCATCATCTTCAAAATCTGGGAATTCTCTGTCTATCGCTCTCCACTAGGATCCATCGGTAGGGTGTCTGAGCATATTGTCTATCTTACGGTCTTCTTTATGCCACCTCAACAACTTTGCATTGTCCTTGTTTCTGAATAGACGTTTTAATCGTGGTATTATAGGAGCATACCACATAACCTTGGCAGGAATTTTCTTCCTATGACGTTCTTCACCCTCAATATCGCTAGGATCATCTCGCCTGATCTTATACCGTGATGCCTTACATACCGGACATGCATCCAAATTCCCGTATTCCTCCCCACAGTAGAGGATGCAATCATTAGGACATGCATGTATCTTCTGGATTTCTAATCCCAAAGAGCAGACAACCTGTTTTGCTTCATACGTAGTGGTGGGCAATTCGTTGCCTTTCAAAAGTATCTTTTTTATGATCTTCAATAACTGCCCAAATGCCTTGTCAGATGTACCATTCTTTGCCTTTCATTGCAGCAATTCCAGCGTGGTACCTAGCTTTTTTTGCCCCTCTTCAGCGGTGGGATATAGCGATTTCCTATGGTCTTCTAGCATGCGCTTGAACTTGGCTTTCTGTTTCTCACTTTCACATTCTCTTTATGCATCACGGATGGCATCACCAAAAGCATCATCGCCCCGATCATCTTCTGCCGCTACCTCTTCTTCATTATCTCCCCCCATTGCAACATCATTGAAGCCACCATACTGAGCAATAATGTTGGCGTGGTTCAATTCTTCTTCTTCTTCTTCTTCTTCATCCATTATAATCCCGCTTTCTCCATGCTTGGTCCAACAAATATAGTTTGGTACGAAACCAGACTTTAAGAAGTGCGCATGAAGAGTTCTTGAGTTAGAATATTCCGTCAAATTCTTGCACACAGCACATGGACAACACATGAAACCGTCCCTCTTGTTTGTCTCGGCCACACTTAAGAAATAGTGCACACCATTAATGAACTCTTCGGAGCGCCGATCGGCATTATACATCCAATTACGTGTTACCATCTGCA
Organism: Sorghum bicolor; assembly: GCF_000003195.3. Taxonomy (NCBI): domain Eukaryota; kingdom Viridiplantae; phylum Streptophyta; class Magnoliopsida; order Poales; family Poaceae; genus Sorghum; species Sorghum bicolor. The sequence continues at coordinate 20,393,873 of NC_012872.2, forward strand.
TTAAATATAACATATATATTATGAAAACCATGCACATATAGTTTCTCATCTTATTGCACAACATGTCTAACACATATAGTTAATTAATTCAAGCAAGCTTGGCTACAACAAATACATTCGCAACTAGCACTAAAAAACCAAAACTAAAATGCACTTAAGCAACATAATTAGTTCGCGTCTGATCCCAACTATAATAGATAGATCATTCGCTTGATCAACATCATTGAACTTCTTTCGCTGGCTCACTGCCTCATCACCTTCAGCCTCAACCGCCTGTGCAAAAGATTTCTTGATGTGTTGAATGTATTCTTCCTCCCAGTACCAACCTGTACATCCGCCAGTACCGTCGCACTGAAATTAAAAGAGAGAATCAAAAGTTTAATTAATATTATTAAAAAATGAGCACATATATAAGCAACATATATAAGCAAATGCGAGGAAATAACTCACATTACGATCCGGACACTTGTAGAATATACGACCCTTGTTTACTCCCTCTTTCGACACTTTGTACTCCATCACAATCTTCTGCCCACACTTACCACAAGTAATGGGAGGGAGTTGCGACCGGTATCGCTTTTGACTCCGTTGAGAGACCGAAGACCCGGTCACGGTTGCCATCTACTATCCATACTCAATTTTTAAACAATTATAAATTCCACATTTACTAGTAAACATGTATGATTAAAGAAGAACCTAATAATATCCTTTATTTGTCTAGTTACTTCAATAAATCTTCTAAATTATGCAATGGACATTATGTAGTAATAAAAACTTATCATGTGATATTTACAAATCAATTAATTTGAACTATCCTACTTTCTAAGATCATAAAAAGATACTATAATTCATTCTTGCAAACTACATTAATACTAGGTCAACCATAAAATATGATATATATATATATGGATACTAATTCAAGTGAATGATTCAAAATAACAAAGTGGATTTGAGCTAAAAATAATGGGAAAATCACAAGCCAAAAACAACATGAAAAAGACAAGAAAGGTTGAAGTTAGTCACCTCCAAGCACGAAGAGACGATGACGGAGTCGAAGAAGATCAACGATGGACGTCGGAGATGAAGAACAAAGGAAGAACAACGAAGAAACAACAAAATAGAAGCTCTAAGACAACAATGGTGCTCTCGGTTTTGAATGATCCCCAGACAGAGGGGAGGAGGTAGCTGCGGCCTATAAACCGGACCTTTAGCACCGGTTTGTGCCACGAACCGGTGCTAAAGGGTTTGCCTCGGCCCGTGGCACTGGCCGATGCTAAAGGGGATCCTTTAGCACCGGTTGGTAACACGAACCGTTGCTAAAGGGTCCCTGCCCCAACAACACCTGTCAGTAGCCATTGGGCAGGACCCTTTAGCACCGGCCCGTGTTACAAACCGGTGCTAAAGAGGTCTTTAGCCCCGGGCCACAGAAATACCGAGGTTTTTGACGATTTTGGACATCGACCGATGCCTCATTTTGTAGTAGTGTATGCGTAGGATGGAAACAAAACAAACAAAACACGAGCACGCACGATGCCCATCCAACTGTCAAAAAATCATATGCCAACAGCTCCCAAAACACACGGTTGTAATATTACTCATAGCTGTCCTATAGACAATATTATATTAAATTAGAAGATAGAAATAAAAATAGTTAGTGTGCGTGAGAAGCTGGACACAGGACCAAAAATATTAAGATGCTTTATTTACGTTATAAAATATTTATACTATTATAAATTGAACTTCACAAAAAATCATAAAATATCATAAAAATATATTATAAAACATCACATTTATATTGATTGAAAATCGTAAAATACGTCATAGAACATCACATGTATACTAGGTGAACATTACAATAATATTATGAAACATTATATGTATACTACATAAACATCACAAAACAACACAGAATATCATGATGGAAACAAAACAAACAAAACACCAGGCACGCACGATGCTCATCCAACGATCAAAAAATCATATGCCAATAGCTCCCAAAACACACGGTTGTAATATAACTCATAGCGCTTGTCCTATAAAAATATTATATTAAATTAGAAGATAGAAACAAAAATAGTTAGTGTATGTGGAAAGCCGGACACATTAATGCTTTATTTAAGTTATATTTATATTATTATAAATTGAACTTCACAAAAAAAAATCATAAAACATCACAAAAATACATTATAGAACATCACATTTATATTAACTGAAAATCACAAAGTACGTCACAGAACATCACATGTATACTAGGCGAACATCATAATAATATTATGGAACATTATATGTATACTATATAAACATCACAAAAACAACACAAAATATCACATGTATATATACTACGTGAACATCACTGAATATATCAAAGAACATTTATGAATATATACTACGTGAACATCACATATATATTACGTGAACACCACATAAATATATCACAGAACATCACATGTATACCATATGAATATCATAGAAAATATGATAAAACATCGTATGTATACTATATAAACATACAAAATACATCATATATATATTATATATATATATATATATATATATATATATATATATATATATATATATATATATATATATATATATATATATATATATATATACACACACACGTACGGGACGCATTTTGTTTACTCGTACGAGTAGTTACTCGCATCTGCGAGTATACGCACGCGAGGGGAGCCAGTCCGCGCGGAGCTACGTTAACGGGCCGTTGCTGCAGCTAAACGGGTTTGGTAAAAGTATGGATCGTGCATGTATATACTGGAATTAAAAAATGAGGTGATAATCACGTGATTCTTTCTCGGCTAGTCGGCTGTACTTCTTCTTTTAATATGTATACGTATGTGTATATACCTAGCTTTTTAAAGTATTTATGGATACTTCTTGTGGTGATTGATATGTATTCATACTTTGTTTAATAGAGTATGGATACATATTTTTTCAAAATAGAGTATTTATACATACGTTTTGGAATGGAATATGCATACATACACCAAGATTTAATTTAAATAGTATAAGAGCATACTTAAACCATACAATCGGATTATATTGCAAAATCGTATGCGTCCATACTAGTTTTTAAAAGGACGTATGCATTTATAGTGAGTATAAATACTGAAGTATATGCATATACTTTATGTGACAAAAGAGAGTATGTGTACTAGTTTTTAAAAGGACGTATGCATTCACACTGAGTATATGCACGTATACTTTACGTGACAAGGGCCGGAGTATATGTGCATACTATTTTATTGCTTTGATAAATACACATATTGTTTAGAGAAGATGGTATGTGCATATACCAATTTTCAACAAGGGTATGCGTAGAGACCTCTTTTTTATTTAAAAAAAAGAGTATGCTTGCATACCTTCTACAATAGAGTATCTGTACTAATTTTTGACACAAATTTTTGACAGAGCATACTTACATACCTATATACTCTGCAAGCAAATATATACACATACTATGTTTCAGGCTATACGAAAAATTTAATTACAAAATCCCTCCAAATGTACGGAGAGGCTGAAAAACTAAAAAACAGGTATAACATACTACTAACAATATGGCAAGTCTTTCCTGCAGGCACATTCCGAAACCAATAATCTAAAAGTTTTTGTGACCAATGAATAAGAAACTTCATTTATTCATACATAGCACACTGTGTATGCAGCCAGCACCAGACCGATAACGATTCTTCCTGCATATGCATATTGGAAAACTATTATTTTAATCCTAGCAAGTATCAACTGATACTCTAATCAGTGATGAAAAAGTATTCACCAATACACTAATTGAAAAACGTATGCAGAGATACTACTATTTTCTAAAAAATAACCTGAAAATACCAAAACACCTGTTGGAGCTTGTCATCTCCTAGTCATATGTATATGAACTGTTCACTGAGCACGAACAGGCTGAGAACCTGATTGGAAATTAAAGGAAACAAATGTAACATTAAGTTGTTGATTTTGGAATGCACTCATAGTTGCCATATGCCCATACCTCTATGTCAAAATCAGCATCGACACAACAATATGTCATTTTGGATTAGTATTTGAGGAATTATGTCAGCGAACACATTAGTATCCAGTGATACCCTACGTTTAAGACAAGTATAAAGTGATACAAAATAATCCAAATTGTATCAGACGATACAGTAACCTGAAAAAAGGTATGTATGGATACGCTAATCCGAAAAAGTACCTATCAGTACTTCTAATCTAATCTGAGAATAATATAAACCGATACTCTATTTGGTCCGGAACAAAGTATCAACTAGTACAATGAGTTGACTCTAAAAAAAAGTATCAACTGGTACTTTAGTCACACTCATACTGTAACCTGAAACAAAATCAATGCCTGAAAAATTAATCTTACCCATCCAAACTACAGAAGAATACAATACCTTATCCCTCGATGGTTGCCGCAAGGCACAATGTTGAACGAACTGCATACGCATATTTGATTTAAAGTAGCAATGCGATAGAAACAAGATTAATGGAATAAATTACCCCGGTTCTGCAAGTGCAAGGGGATTAAATGGGAATAAACAAATGGATCACAACAGTAAAATTACGACGTACTATACTGGCTTAATGAAACCTGGATTCCATCGTTGTTGTCATACTGTGTCCCAGGCTCCCAACGGCAGCACCACCACACTCGTTCTGAGAGCTAGCGACTGGAAGCCGCACCTAATGCCCGATCCAAACGGCAGCGCCGCCACACCCAACCTAGATTCCACGGCCTTGCTCGGCCGGATTTGTTGGGAGAGCCCCTGTCGAGCCTCGCCGCAGCCCTCACCGAGCATCGAGAAGTGTGGAGGGGACGCCTTCTTCTCGGGAGGGGCCGGCGCCGACGCCAGGAAGGTGGAGGGGCACTGCTGCACAGGGCTGATGGAGGGACCGCCACCATCGTTGGGGAATAGCAGGGCCGCGCCGCCGAGGGTCAGGAGAGGGGCGGCGCCACTCGCTGTCAGTGGTGGTGGGAGCCCGCCGTCGACGCCATCGAAGTGGAAGGGCGCAGACGCGGGGAACGATCAACGTGAGGAGACGGGAGACAGGGTGTTGTTGAAATGGATCTGGATCTTATCAACATAAAAATCGGATAATATATTCTCTATCGGGTCTACTAATTCCTGACCCGCTAAGACTGAGCGTGGCCTGTTGGAGGCGCGATGGGAAGGTAGACGGTAGATACTCCGTCCTGTCGCACTTCGTCTACCGTATATATATATATATATATATACAGCCAACCTTCCGTTTTGAAATGAGGTACACGGGTCTCTCTCGCATAAAAAAAAATCCCCTTCTCTCTCTCATCCGAAAACCAGGCGACAGGCGACGCCCCGAGAACACCATGGTGGTCGCTCGCGGGCTGCGAGGGAGAGCCGTGGCGGAGTCGCCGTCCTTGCCCACGGAGGAGGACGTGGCCGCCGCCGCAGTGGGATGGCGACGCCGACGCCCATGCCCGGAGGCGAGGGGACGCTCGCGGCGGTGATGCCGCGGTCTCCGTCGCTAACGCCGGCGGAGGCGTGGATCTTGGCGACCGAGACGTCGTGCTGATATTCCTCTACTTCCACAAGGCGATCCGTGCGGAGCTCGAGGCGCTGCACGTCGCCGCCGTGCTCCTCGCCACCGAGCGCACAGGCGATGTAGCGGCGCTCGCCGAGCGCTGCCGCTTCTTCTTCAACGCCGAGGACGCGGTACGGATGCAGGCCACCCCGTGTGGAGCCCTGTTTTTTTTGTGTTTTTTGTCATTTTCCCCTGTTGCTTCCTGTTGGGCGGAGGACTCGACGCGTGGTGGATTTGGGCTTGGATGTGCGTGGGCGTGGGGGAATTTCGGCGGAAAAAATTAAATTTTATTTTCATTGAACCACACAATTTCTGCAGAAAAAACTTTTTTATGCATATTGACCTGTGGAGAGATTTTACGTGGTCACAAAATTAAATTTTATTCATTGAACCACTAGTTTCTACACAATTTTGGCAGAAAAAACTTTTCTATGCATATTGACCTATGATTCAATGCATCTAATCGGCCATTACGTGTCTTGATTCAAATTTCAAATTTTAGATCTCTTCTCCATGAATGCATATGGATTGTAGGGTTTATTTAGTTCTACGCATCCTTGCTAGTCTCTCTAGAGAGGGGGTTTATTTTGGTTCTATGCATCTATTAATGTGACTCTTTAATTTTCTAGTATTTGCATTGTGTGTTTTTTCTAGCATTAGTGGGTTTTCATATATATCAAAAACAGAAAATGAAAGGTTTCTGCTTCTCTGTAGATCCCAATTTCAAACCAATTTCCATTCCTTTTCTATTCTGACCATTCCACTCTAGGAGAATTAATTAATCATTGCTTGAACTAGAGCAGCAAGAATAAGAGGAAGAAGAGAGACACCTGGATGCATAGAAATTGAATTCTAATTACTTGGATGCATAGAAACTTTTCGGATGTATTTAAAATGTTCAGATCTAGTCTTGACTCTATGAAATTTGATTGCTTGTATTTTTTTAGACTTGGAACACAGGGCTTGGCCCACCTCATTGGCTCCGACATGATGCCTCTCCTATGGTGATGACTTCTGTGACTAGTTCTATATTTGTTTATTTTTTACTTGGTTACTATGGTTTCATGCCTAATTGTGTATGCATGATGAAAATTGTGTTCTCATACCTGATAAAAAACTAGTATCATGTTTCTACGCACTACTCAGTGATTTATTGGGAGCATTCTAGCATTGCTGGCTGCAGAGGGTGCTCAACATTTCCACTTCTGTGATTTATTTTTCATATTTTTTCTATGCAGGTTGTATGATTATCCTCAGTCTTTCTATGCGTATACTCAAAACTTTCTCTGATTTGTTACTACTATTTTTATACATTGTTTGGAGCACATTTTATACATTTTGTTGTTGGTTGGGTGCTAAGATTTTTGCATGCTGATCTAAAGGAAAGATAATAGTTCTTATATTTGCATGTATAGATTTTGATGCATTTCTTTGCTATTATGTGCAATGAATAGGTTTTTGTGCAATTGACTTTGGATCTTTATGCTTCGTGGGTTCTATGCTTGATGAATTAAGATTTTACACATTCAGAACCATTCTGGTGGCAAGTCCATGCATGATGCAATCCATGGCCGCGGTGCTGGTAGTTCACGGTGGCGGCGCTAATGCGAATCAGCGGTGGTGGTCGGTTGGATGGAAGATAGCAAAGGAGCAGCGCGACGCGACCAAGGATTTTTGCATTTTGTTTGTTGAATTTGGTGTTCTTATGCTTGTGTGCATAAGTTTCTATACACACAATAGAGTACTTCTATGCACTTTTGTATTCTTAATGCTTGTGAGCATAAGTTTCTATACATTGTTGGAGTAGGTCTATGTTGTTTTTATGCGACAACAAATTCACTTTTTATTCATCAAATTACTAAATTCTATGTAATGTCGGCACGAAAAATATTTAAGTGTATCTTGATCACTGAATTTATAAATCTGGTTGTCTATCACGTGCTATTTTTTAAATTTTAAATTTTTGAGAAGGCGAGATCGTCTTTATGTTTTACGTGTGCGGTTCTCATGTTCTATGTGTTTCTATACATTGTTTCCTATATTACTTATGCATCCTCTATAGAAAGCAAGGTGTGGTTGGACGCGGTCACGATTTTTCAAATCAATAATATGCAGAAGGGAGGGTTTTTACACGACAATGAAATTATGCTTATTCACCAAACCACTAATTTCTATGCAACGTTGGCACCAAAAACTTTTCTACGCATTTTGACTATTTGATTCTATGCATCTAATCGTCATCACGTGCAATGATTCAAATCACGGTTGTGTCAGATGAAATGTCCATCTCGCGGCTTTATATGGTAACAAAATTAATTTTTATTCATCCAATCACTAACTTCTATGTAACGTAACTTTCTGTGCATCTTGGCCATTGATTTTATGCATCCAATCGGCCATCATATACCATGATTCAAAAGTCAAAGTTTAGAGGAAGACGAGATCATCTCAATATTTTACACGTCCAGTCTTTATGTTTTATGAATTGTTCCTATATTAGTTATACACCCTATAGTGAGGAGCATGATATTGGTGGAGGCAATTACGGTTGTTTCGTGGAATATCTATCTCGCAGAGGAGTTTTTATGCGATAAAAAAATTAATTTTTATTCACCCAACAACTAATTTTTATGCAACACCGACGTAAAAACGTTTTTACGCATCTTGATACTTGATTCTACGCATCCAATCGGCCATCACGTGCTACGATTCAAATTTAAAATTTATGAATTTTAAATTTTTTCAAAAAAATATTCACTATGGATCTTGAATCATGCACAAAAATATCAGGAGTTTAATGGTGAAAACCGTTTTTGAATCGTAAACTTCATTGAGGAATTATTAAGAAAAAATGGACGAGATTAGAATGGATGCATACATGACTGCATGTGTCAGCTTGTGTCAGTACGTGTCAAGTGCAGTTAGGTGGAACGACTAACTCGCAAAAAGATTTCTATGTGGTAACGAATTGATTTTAATTCATGCAACCACTAGATTTTATACATTGTCGGAATAAAAAACTTTCTGCGCAGTCTGACTTAGAATTTTATGCGTTCGATTGGTTGGGTACCTAAGGGGTCCACCACCTGTGCGCATGTCAGCTCCGTAGTGGGTTAGGTGGGATGGCTGACTGGGGCTTCCAATAGCTATTTGTAGCCCTGGGCTCCCAATATACCGACCCTATATATATATATATATATATATATATATATATATATATATATATATATATATATATATATATATATATATGGCAACACTATTCTACACCTTAGGTGTAGAATATTATTCTACACTGCAAGTCAAAACTGAGTAGAAAAAATACTGAGCAATACTGGAGAGTGTTCAGTATCATCTTGTCCAACACACAGGACCACGAAATACTGAACACGAATACTGAACAATACTGAATTATGTTTAGTATAACAGTTTGGTGTAGAATAGTATTCTACATCTAAGGTGTAGAATAACACTTATATATATATATATATATATATATATATATATATATATATATATATATATATATATATATATATATATATATATATATATATATATATATATATATATATATATATATATATATATATATTAAGCCAGGGCGATGAATAATATTCAAAGCTCCAGCGGAGCGCCGCCCTCCTCCGGTGAGGAAAAAACTGACATATTTAATGTGACCCAACGATTTTTGCTCGACGCTACTATTATTAGGCAATAGATAAATCACCAACATAATTAGATTTCCCCAATCCACGCTCCGCACCTTAAAGGCTAGTATAAACAACCAATCACCTATTTCTTCCTTGTTTCCTTTCCTCTATTACTAGCCACTGCTGCCCGCGCTTCACTGCGGGTGATGTGCTTAGTATATGAACTGGCATGATGTTTATGCTAGGACAGCAAATCAATGGCAAGTTAGTGCAACAAAGTACTTGATGGAATCAGGCTCAAGCAACGAACTCACTTAGATTTAAAGCGTAATATTGAGTAGGACTACATTATAAGTAGAAAGAGCAAAAGCCACAACTGAAAGTACATATCCTGACGCGAGGGTTTCCAAAAGAGTGGATTAGGGTCCACTCCCCCTTAGACGAAAGGATGTTTACATAAAACTACTAAAGTGGGGGGGGGGGAGAAAGCTGCTAACTCCACTAGAACCGATGCATTACATTACTTGGGATTACATAGCAGGCGAGAAATGCAAGCATTATAATACGGGTACATAGGTGTGGCTTTGGACCTTATTAACTTCATTCCATGAGGGGATGATGTGTCTACTGATCGCATGCTTCGGGGCTCGAGTAGTCCTTCGAGAGGATGGCACGAGAGGAGACACCATTATCTATCGATGCTTGAGTGAGTGAGAGGATTTCTTTTCCATCAACTGACGACCTTGTCTCAGAAATTACATATGAGGCATTATTTAGGGGAGGTGCGAGGGGCAGGTCACACTCCCTTTGTTCCAAAGTGTGGGCCCTTCTCTTGGGCCTAGTGACAAGGTAGAAGTCCTTAATCTTCTGAGTATGCCGATCCTCGGCTTGCTTGGAAGCTTCAATTGCTGCAGCTTCACGACTCTCTGCTAGAGCTGTTTGTGCCTTGGCTTTGGCAAGTTGCACTTCAAGGCTTCTAATCTGCTTCTCGGCCTCCTCAGCTCTACAAATGCACTCCCTTAGACTGTTGGCCTGCCTATCATATTGCTCGTCTAGGGAAAGCAAGTATTCAAACATGAACACTATTGTTGGGTCATCTTCGCGTAACCTAGTCCCTTTGAGGGCCCTCATCCGATCTACCCATACAAGACTGATCCTTTCCAAAGGGGGAAAGAATCTCATGGGTGTACGACCTACATGTTCTTCATAAATTTGGCATAGGTACCTCAAAGCCTTGCGAGCCGCGACCTAGTAAGTGTCCTCAAAGCAAAAACCTGCGGTGGACACCACCCATGGTATTGTGTCAGGAAATTCCTTACTTGGTCCAACAAAAATAACCACATCACACCGCTCTGTGCCATACTCTTCATATTCCCTGCCAACATATTCTGGGTGGTCTAAAATACCTAGACTAGTCATGGTTGCATATAGAAGTTTTGGGAAACCAGGAGTGGTTAGGCAATAGTTGCTGGCCCAGGCCTCATCTGCCATCTGCGAGTAAAAGTAGGGCACGTCAAACCTCGAACATATATGACAACATAAGATCTATGTTAGGATGTTTATACCTTAGCTGACTGGACGAGACCAACAATGAAGACGAGGGTGGTTGTAGTGACTGGACTTCTTTATGGGCACAACCAAAGGTGGACACGCGAGGAAGGTCTATGTAAAGGTAGCTCAATTGGTTCATGCTTGAGACCTAATGAATCCATTGCTCGCAACCCCATTATATAGTTGCTCGAATGGCGCCCTCACCTCTAACCCAGTGACCCTATTTAATGGGGGGATAGTGCGTAGATGTGGGTAGCATGGTGGAGTGGGATGGGCGGTGGTGAGGTGACATCTGGGGCAGTGGTTGTCAGGTACCTAAGGGCTAGGCTCCTTTAGTCACGGGGATGGGTGGGCTTGATGTAAAAGTAGCTCAATTAGTCACGGGGATGGGTGACTCTTCCAAGCTCAGGGAAATACATGTATTTCCACAACATTTTATGGTTGGCCTGCGCATATGGCACCAAGTCTTTTAGCTTAGAGACCTTATTTAATATGATAGCCTATTGTATATGTGCTTGTGCTTTCTAGGCACCTAAGGGCATGCTCCATCCCTTTAGCCACGGGTTTGCACGAGGCTTTGGCTAGGCATTATAGAGCCTATTCATTTTTGGGTTCCCATGTAGGGGAGGTAAGGATAGCTATTGTACACTACTCTTATGTGGGTGCAGCAGTGGTGTACGATGCCACTATTGTCACTCGAAACACTAAAGGCGTGACCACGACTATGCACCATGTCTAGGTGCGGTCCATGTTTCATGGACACACCCCTCTTTTTTAGGCAAGGGCATGCATGGGCTTTGGGCCGGACATTTAAGGGGCTATTCATTTCTCGCTTTTTGTTGCAGAAGAGGTAAGGCCAGCCTCTATAGAGTGTCATGCGTTCACATCTCTATCGCTCAGAGCAGTAAAGGCGCAACAGTGAACCAGGTAGCGCACCTAGGCGTCCTCGATGTTTTCACGGGCATGCCTGTAAAGGCGCGACAACAAAACAAGTAGCACGTCGAGGCGTACTTGATGTTTCAGTGGCGTGTGTCACACCCATATTTTAAGAACAAAATAGGATGCATAAAAGACTCATATGTGCCCTAGAAACAGTCGCACACATAAGTGGACAAATCTCAAATGTACCATTGCCGTGTTTATTACATAGCGGAATAATAATTATTACATAGTCTCAACAAATAAAGATACTCTCGATGGAAGCACCACACAGGGACACTGTTGACTGGTTGACTCCAAGCATAGTACTCATAACGGTAGTCCTCATTCCAGTTATCTTCATTAGAGTATCCTGAGGCGTTGTGAAATAGCAAGAGTGAGCACATATCGTACTCAACAAGTATAACCAGGGGTTCATGAGGCTCAATTAGCTGACACTGGTTTGACTGCATTTAGCTTTTATATGTAGATAACATGTTTATATTTAGATAGCAAATGTCAAGGTAGCATAATTAATTCTCATAACCACATGATCAATGTATACAAGAATTAAGAATAACACATATAAACAACATAATAAACCATCATTTATCATCATTAATCATGTTCATCAGTGTCCATCTATTCCGTTAGTTTTCTGGGACGCCCGTATCCGTGGGCATGGCTAGTATACCAGATTTAACACTCTGCAGAGGTTGTACATCTTTACCCACGAGTCTTGATTTACCCTTTCGTCTGAGGCCCGTCGACCTCTTAGCTCACTTCCAAGGAAAGCCGACAGGGTTCACTATAAAGTCTTTCAAAGGTTTGTCTAACAAGTTAGGGCCGCTTGGTTTCATTAGTCATTCTATGTGATCCACCCGCAGAAATCTACGTCTGCTATTCCCCAATTGCGCCACATGGGTAACCGCTAACGAGCTAGAAAAATTACTCATACTTAACTAAAGCCAGAGCCATATAGCCCTCATGGTTGTACGAATTGTCCCAGCTTTTGCCAAGGGATAAGTCCTTATGGAGGGTCAAGATCAATCTAGCAAAAGCCAAAGTTCTTTCCATCCTTTATGTTCAAGTTGCTAGAAAGCTTATTTTATTGTTTATGGTATATCCAAATATTCATGTTACAAGATTATGGATTATAATCAAGCACTAACAAGAACTATCCAAATGCATATCCAAATAGGTAACAAGGAATTCAGATAACAAACATCTATGATTTTGCTAAGGTCATCAAGGTGGACACATGCATATGATATATATATTGTATTAATTGTGTATAGGTAACAAGGATAGTCCCAAGTTATACTTGCCTTGATCAAAGCTTTCCTGGAACTCCTGCTGGTCGTCAAAAGATTGCCCTTGATCACCAACGTATTGCTCACCGTCTATACTCGATCATCTATCAACAACACGCATTCCAATGGACAATCATACACAAAGCAAACAAGCTACAATTAGAACAATACAACAATAGTGATAAAACAAATATAAAAGTTTATAAAAATGTTCTACGCAGCGCTATGATTACACAAACGTAAAGATCACGAAAATCGGAGTTGAAACGATGAAGTTATGAATTTTCTAAGATTTCTTATAGAAGAATAATTAATTAAATACTACTGCAAAATTAAAAAGTTTCAAAACAGTGAACTAATACTTCTAATGTGTAGAGCTCGTAAATACAAATCTAACGGAATTTGAATGGGTGAAAACAGAGTTAAAATAAGCATGTTATGAGCAAAACAAGATCAGTGACATTTCTGTAAATAGTAAAAGCGTATTTCCGGCTTAAGCCGAGCTGTTTATGTTTTCAAAGTTAGAAAACGTATTTCTCGAGGGCGCCAAGGGATGGCGGGTTGATTCCAGGAAAGAGCAGGGGCTCTTTAGCGAAAGTGGCAGCCGAATCGGTATCTTTTGTTGGTGGTCGTTAGATCGCCATCCGACGGCCGAGATTGACCTAGGGAGCAGTAGGCGGCGGACCGGCCGCCGGAGTCGACTTCCCGCGCGGTGGCGCCATGAACACCGCCTTGGAGCTCGCCGATGACCAACGTTCTTGTGAAACCGAGCGCTAGAAATTAAAAAAATTACACCGGGCGAAGGAGGAGCTTACCCCGAATTCACCTATGCACTTGGTTCGGCCCGAGATGGAGCAAGGAGAGCTTGCCACGGTGGCGCTAGGATTTAAGCTCAGCGAGATTCGGTTTGTGTTCTAACAGCGGCTAGGGCTCAGATTATGGAGCTTGGGGGCGAAAGGGGGTCTGCGGGGTTGGTTTATGAGTTTTATAGGGACATAGCTCGCGGATTTGGCAAGGGATCCCGTCGATTTCAGTGGAAAGCCCGACTTGGTTACGTGGAGAAGAAAGGAAGGAGATAAACAGCGCACTGACATGCGGGACCGCCGCGTCGGTGAGAGAAATGGGTAGGGCCCAGTCGTCAGCCGAAGAACACAGGAGAGGGGAGGGGGAAGGCGCCTGCGCTCGGCTTGGGCCGCAGGTTGGGCCGGGGCGGTTAGCTGGGCTGCGAGGGAAGGGGAGCTGGGCCGAGCTGGTGAGACCGCTGGGCCAAAACTGCTGCTGCTGCGCTGGCTTCTTTCTCTTTTATTTTATTTTATTTCCAAAGCCTTTTTCAAAAGGATTTTGACGACAATTAAATACAAACCAAAAGCAATCAACACAAAATAAAATATGTTTCAGCATGAATGCACAATCAAGTTTATTAAACTTATAATAAATTTTATTTTCAACAAAATTTATTTATTTACTAATTTAAATGCTCACAAAAAATATTCAAATAAATCAAATTAAATCCTATTAATCGGAAATCAAATTTTGGGTGTTACAGCGTGCCTACTGGTGCTTTACTGGTAGGGAGGTGATAGGATAACATGTGGTCTATGGTCGCACCTTTAGTGGGATGCGCGACACTGAGGTGACAACATGGTGATGGTGGTCTTGTAGATGTCCATACACCATCTACTGGCCTCCTGCTATGTTGTTACATGTGTAGGTGCTATACTCAGCTATGAAGCATGTAGTGGACAACACTATATAGATCTAAGGATGTGGTTGTTAGGCACCGCACACTCGTTTAGGTTACTCTTCTATGTTCGAAGAACCCAACATGTATTTGCACCGCATTTTGTAGCTACCTAGATGACACTCTATCTTGTAACTCAAGAACTTTATCTATTGTGAGAGGCTATTGCACCTATTGCTATGGTTATGGTTGTTCGGCACGGGCATACGCGGGCTCTGGCCCGGGCATTTAAGGGGCTATTCATTTCTCAACTTTCGATGCAGAAGAGGTAAGGCCAGCCTCTGTAGACTGTCATGGGTTCACATCGCTATCACTCAGAGCAGTAAAGACACGACAGTGAACCAGGTAGCGTGCCTAGGCGTCCTCAATGTTTCACGAGCACGCCTATCAAGGCGCGACAACAAAACATGTAGGACGTCGAGCCATGCTCGATGTTTCACTGGCATGTCTTCTCTTACCTTGCTGGCAAGGAGGTGATAGGATGACACATGGTCTATGGTCGCATCTTTAGTGGGATGTTGTTGGGTATTTTAAACGCAAACAGAAAAATCTGCAAGCGCACGGATACCGATGTAGCTTTCACTTGGGAGTATTCCACAGTATCGATTTTCCACAGGGAACGTGAGTGTACTAATTAAGATTCAAGATCGCTCAAGGATAACTATATAATTATTTTTGGTGGGAAGAGAGGAAGTTTCCTGAGAGTTCTCTAGTTGATCTAAGAATCAAGAATTACTTCAAAGATTATTTATTTCAGGACATCAGAACACTAACCACAGAAAGAGATGAGAAGGGGGCTAGGAAGCTCTGACTACGGTCCTACAAACACTGATCCGAACGAGGTGGAATACGTCGACCGTTAGGGCTGTCACTACCCTAGGGCTACCACAACAATCCGCAGGATTGGGTGTAATTCCAGGTAATTGCAAGACTAAACACCACGTCTAATCTATTAATTACTACTCTAGTGTTATAAAGACTAGAGCACTTGATGCAAGCGGGAATCCAATAAATAACTTGAAAGTAAATAAAAGTAATTAAAGAACTCAGGAATTATGAATTGAAGAACCTGGAGAACGATGAAGAACGAACCAGTTGCTACAAAAGTACAATGTTGAGGAAGATCCGACAGATCCGGCTCCTCCTCCGCTCTCCTCTTCTCTCTCCCTATTTTCTAGATTACAACTAGAACTAACTAGAACTAGAACTAGATGAACTAGAGGGATCCTCTCTACTTGGATGAAGAATTGAAACCCTAGCTTTGATTCTGTAAAAGAGGTATGCCTCCAGGGGCTGGTGGGGGTCTGCTTATATAGTCCCCTCAGGTGAATCTGTGCCGTCGGATCAAACTGACATTAATCGCACGGTTTTCCTTGATCCTTTAGGTCGGTGGAGCATAATCCGTGAGACAGGTCCTGTTTGGACTCTGTAGCTGGGCGGGCGCCCTAGGGGGGAGGGCGGGCGCCTTGCCCCCGGGCCCGATCGCCTTCCCGTTCGTTCCCGTGGCTTCTGGAGTCTTCTAGATGATAGAAAATTGGCGCACACGTTAATATCTCTATGTAAACCCGACGTGTGGGCCTTTCCTCTGTATTTCCTGATAACCCCCTGCAGAAATAGACAAACACCAAAACTCGTGGAATTCTGTCAGATAAAACCCTAAGTCTAGGTGTTGGTTGCATTTGGATCCTTTTTCATGATTAGTTGACGGTTAAATGTGAGCATTAAGGACCGTCAACAAGCTCCCCCAAGCTTAAACTTTGCTCGTCCGTGAGCAAAGATGAACTCAAGAGTTTCTGCAGTGGTTTCATACCTTAAAGATACACATGCATTCAAACAAGATCTCATCTTTGGGTTAGGGTAAACTGTTAAGATTTAAACTTACTCATTTTACCTTCCACCATGGGGCTTGCAACCGTCACTTATGTCTTGAGCAGTTAAAAGATAGAACGGTCTAGTCAAGCGCCATGTCTCTTGTTCTTCGAGTAACTATAGCTCTGGAGTTTTTGCAGATTTTCAAATAAAACTCAGAGATTCCTTGTGTGACTCTCTCTAGTCTTTCTTCTGTGGTATTTCTGGATCCTTACCAAGGCAGTAATGGTGTATGCCTTCTCTCAAAGTATGTGGTATTTTTGGTATGAGGCATAGTGGCATTGCCTTCTCTCTCACCCTTCTCTAATAAGGTTTTGATATCTGGAAATCATAGATGGGAGACAACTAATACATACTTACAAGACATTTATTGCATAGTCAAACCATAGATCCAGAAGAACAAGTCAATAAGTCAAATCAAGATGTGCATGTGTGGCGAATGAATGGTGTATGGTGAAGATGGTGATAACAATGGTGAAAGTCTAATTCTACTTGTGCTCTTTTGAGGGATACATACCTTGCTTGCTCTTTTGAAACTTTTTGAGGAGAATGAGATACTCTATATTTTCTTTTTCTTTTCTCTCGGGTGGGTATCTTGTACCCCTAATTCTACTGTCGGACACTTGTCCATTTTTACCTCTCATTGTTGACATTCGTTAAGTGCAATAAGAATAAGAAAAATTCCGCAAGCGCACAAAACATCATCGTAGCCACTTAAGCGTTAGTTGTCCAAGCTTTTTAGATTTTTCTTAAATCTTTTTCTAAGCAGAGTTTCAACAAGATCTCTTTCTTAATATATATATTTTTTTGGGTTTTAATCTTTTTATGAAGCAAAAGGAAATGGAACAGGTGAATGCATGTTTATTTACTTTTATTTATTTATTTTTTTATTCCACCACGATGAATATCCGTGTAGGCTTTTACACACCACACAATTTATTCACATGGGGTTTTAGTATTTAAGATGCAATGAGTTATATAAAATATTTTTATTATATTTTCTAATGCAATAATAATGCAGAAAGATAAATATGTTATGGAGAAATGATGATGAAAAATAAATATGCTAAAAACAAATGCAGAAAAGATAAATACAATAAACCTACTAAAGCTAGTGATATATTAAATTAGCAGACATCAAGATCATTATAAAAATCTTCACACCAATTGCTTCCCCGGCAACGGCGCCAAAAATGCTTGTTGACATTCGTCAAGTGCAATAAGAATAAGAAAAATTCCGCAAGCGCACAAAACATCATCGTAGCATTTTACCGGGAGTATTCGAGGTATCGTTATTTATATTTTACCACTGGGAAGCTAAGGTCAAAGAATCTGATAACTTACTATCATGCATCTACTAATTTAATAAACCAACTAGACTAAAGTAGGGGTAAATGATATATGATAGGTAATAATATAAAGGTGAGAATTCTATGATAAATGCGTAGATAGCCATAGCGGGAGGACAACGGGAGAGACCTAGGTTCCTCTATACTTCTCTATTACTTCAGTTCTATGATAACAAAGAATGAATAGATATTGCAATCACATATTAGCACTTTGGGACATCAGAACACCAACCACAGAAAGAGAACTAAAAGGGGGTTGGGAAGCTCTGACTACGGTCCTACAAACACCGATCCGAACGAGGTGGAATACGTCGACCGTTAGGGCTGTCACTACCCTAGGGCTACCACAACAATCCGCAGGAATGGGTGCAACCTCAGGTAACCTCTAGTATAGACACCACGTCTACTCTAACGATTACTACTCTAATTACCACGAATAACTAGAGCACTCGATGCGAACGGAGATCCTATGCCAAAATATAACAACTACACTACTCGATAATTGTGGGGGTATAAACCCCTATACCCTTACGGCCAGATTTGGGCCAGGAGGCTTGGCCCATTACGAGAAAAGCTCAAGGTTTGATCCGACAGCTTGGAGTTTCGCGCAAGGAAACAAGACGTGGAGATCAAGCAGGATTCTAGTCGGTTAGAATAGGAATTGATATCGAACTATCTATGGCAATTGTAACCGACTAGGATTAGTTTCCAGATCTGTAACCCTGCCCTCTGGACTATATAAGGAGAGGCAAGGGACCCCCTAGGATATCATATTCTCTCAACACAAATCAATACAATCAGACGCAGGACGTAGGTATTACGCCAACTCGGCGGCCGAACCTGGATAAAAAGCTTGTCTGTGTCTTGCGTCACCATCGAGTTCGTAGTTTGCGCACCATCTACCGATAAACTACTACCGTGGGTATACCCCAAGGTAGACTGCTGACCAGCTTTCGTCGACAGTGGCGCGCCAGGTAGGGGGTGTGCGTGCAACTTCTCCGGCGAACAAGATGGTCACAATCCCAGCTTCCGCGGCCGTGCCAGAAGGCCTCACGTTCACCGTCGGCCAGATCACGTGGATGACGCGCGGCGGTGGTCTCACGACCACGGTTTCGGAAGGAACCCAGATCCAATCTGGGATCACGTCGGCTCCGACCACTCGGGTGACGGCACCGAGCGCCCGACCACCGCTCCCGCTCTACAAGGGAAAGAAGATCGACTGCTCGGACCTTCTCCAAACACTTGACCGCGCCGATTCCAAGCTACTTGAAGCTTCCCAACTAGTAGATGGAATCTTGCGCCAACCTGATCAAGCTGCCCCAACGGATTTTTTCAAATCACATCGGCCAACTCGTTTCGTTACACACGAACGGCTGGGAACGTCTCTCACGATAACCTCAACTCCCTCGAGGCGATCCGTCAAGATCAAAGCTAACCCGGAGGAAGATTATCCTTGCGGTCTGAACAACTCGGCCTCTCTCTACTCGAGACACGTCCGATCCCTCTTTAGCAATGCTGGTTGGTCGCCAAAGGGGAGCGGTCGACCAGCTCGTCACTACGTCAACATGGTGACGATCCAAGAACTACGGGACGGCCAGGCTTCCAGCACAAATTCGAGCATTGGTTCCGTCCCCACTGAAGTCATAAATTCCGAGGACGAGGACTACGACTTGGATTTGCCGTCACATCCTCCGGGCTTCCCTCGTTTCCCGGTCTTCCCACCCCGGCGAGGAGACATCGTTTTCAACGTCAGCGCCGACGAGCCGGTCGTCGACGGAGAAACAGACGAGCAGAGGCAGCTCCGCGAGCAGCGTAATGCCGATCGCGCCCGACGACGTGCGGACGAGGAACGTCAAATCCCGCCGCATAATCTCAGCGACGCTTTTGACATGGTCGGAGATCAGCAAGTTTATAAAACACCGAGCGCCAATGTGGCCGTCGCCATGGCCAATCTAGATCGGCTCCCTGATACTCCCGAGTGCCAGGGGGTCCGAACCAGTGTACGGGCACACTTGATCGCCGCGATGGGACAGACAGCCACTCTGCTCAAAAGAGTCCAGGCCATCTCCTATACAGAAGCCACCTCTGACCAGACTCACCGTAGCCGGACCTCACCGCAGCCCAGCAGGCACCACCGCAGCCGTTCCCCCGACAACCATCGAAAAGATTCACGGCGTGACGACGACGGTCGGGATGCTGGCAGTCACCGCGAGCAGAATCGCGGGCGTGGTCAAGAAGTAAACCAGCACAGGGATCTTCGGTATAACATCCCTCCTAAAGACGCTCGGGACCGCATCAACAGGCGCGCCACGGAGAGAGCAGTCCACGAAAACCTGCGCCGTATAGAGTATGATGCAACGCACGGCCCCCCGGGCCTGAGACAGTTCTCCTCACACCTCCGCCAGGTCGTGTGGCCCCGCAATTTCAAGCTCGAGAAACTCAAAAAATACGACGGCAAGGAAAATCTAGAGAACTGAATCACTCTCTACGAAATCGCCGTCCGATCAGCAGCAGGAGACGAGCACGTCATGGCCAACTACTTCCCAGTAGTCCTCGACCAGGCTAGTCATCAGTGGCTCCTTAGCCTACCCGAGGACTCCTTCGATTCTTGGGAAGAGCTACGCCAGGCTTTCATCGACAACTTCATCGCTACATGCGAGCAGCCTGGAAACAAGTACGACCTCGAAAGGATAAGGGACAGTAAAAATGAACCTCTGCGCGATTACATCCGACGATTCTCGGATATGCGCCTTAAGATCCCGAAGATTTCCCACGACGAGGCCATCTCTGCCATCATCAAAGTCCTACGTTTCCACGTGGCACTGAGGAACAAGCTGTTGCGCAAAAGGCCAACAACGATGGCCGAGCTCCTTGCCACGGCTAAAAATTACGCCGATGCCTACGACGCAGAAAAACTAATCCGGGACGATGCGAGAGGTCCCGACGAGCCTCCTCGGCGAGATGACAGTCGTGGTCGTTTCAACAACAGGAACCACCGTCGCCCCGACAACCGTGATCAAAGAGAAGGCTGGGACAGGCGGCGCGACAATCGCGACGATTTCAGAGGAAAGCGCCCCCGTGACCACGACCACGAAGTGAATACGGTCAAGCGTCCCAACGGGCGGCGGGACTACCAAGAAGACTACAACAAAACGTTGAAGGGACCGTGTCAGCTGCACCCAAAGTCCAATCATACCATGGAAGAGTGCTGTGTCCTCAAAAACATCTATACGCGGCGGGCCGCCCAAGACGACTCTTCCAAGAAAAATGGAAAACGAGACGGGCACGACCACGAAGACGAGGACGAGGACCAAGATAGGGACCCACAACACCAATATGTCAGTCCCACCGACGTGGTCCACTCCATCTTCAGGGGCAAGGTCTCCATCGAATCTAAGCGAGAAAGAAAGCTATTAAAAAGAGCCTGCCTCAACATAGACAGCACGGACGGCCTGATCGCAGACCCGAAATTTCCCCCGTGGTCGCACAAGGAGATCTCCTTCAGCAGGAAGGATCAGTGGGCCGCTATCCCAGAGCCAGGTCGTTTCCCTCTAATCTTGGACCCTTGCATCAACAGCATCAGATTCGAGCGCGTGCTCGTGGATGGAGGAAGCTCCATTGACATCCTCTTCCGCAACAGCCTGCCCGCTCTCAAGATATCTCCGGCACAACTAAAACCCTACGATGCTCAATTCTGGGGAGTCTTGCCAGGTCAGAGTTCAGTGCCCCTCGGACAGATAACATTGCCTGTCCAATTCGGCACGCCCGACCACTTTCGGACAGAGTTCGTCAACTTCGTGGTCGCCGACTTCGATGGGACCTACCACGCCATACTAGGCCGACCATCGCTGACAAAATTCATGGCGGTCCCGCATTACTCATACCTGGTCCTCAAAATGCCTACGAAGAAGGGCGTCTTGACCGTCAGAGGCAATGTCTACACTGCATATACTTGCGAGGAAGAGAGCTTCAAGATCACCGAAGCAATTGATCTCTCAATCCGGATGGCAGAAACAGCAACCCAAGCCGCACAGCTACCTCCAGATCAGCTCCAACTACCTGAGCAGGAGACTGCCAGGAAGAATTCAAAATCCAAGGAGCATAAAGAAGTACAATTGGTCGACGGCAGCCCCGAGAAGACGGCCCTCATCGGGGCCAATCTGGACCCTAAATAGGAAGACGCGCTCGTCAGGTTTCTAAGGGACAACGTGAGCGTTTTCGCATGGAAACCCGCAGACATGCCAGGCGTCGCACGAAACCTGATCGAGCACTCCTTAAACGTCTCGAAAACCGCAAGACCAATCAAGCAAAAGCTGCGACGGTTCGCTCGTGACAAAAAGGAGGCTATTAGGACAGAAATAACATGGCTTCTAGCAGCTGGATTCATAAAAGAAGTGTATCACCCCGATTGGCTTGCCAATCTGGTTCTTGTACGCAAAAAGAATAATGAATGGAGAATGTGCGTTGATTACACCGATCTCAATAAACACTGTCCTAAAGATCCTTTTGGTCTCCCTCGCATCGACGAGGTGGTCGACTCAACGGCCAGATGCGAACTCCTCTCTTTTCTCGACTGCTACTCTGGTTATCACCAGATCTCGCTAAAAGAAGATGATCAGATAAAAACATCTTTCATTACTCCTTTCGGTGCATATTGCTACACGACGATGTCATTCGGACTCAAAAATGCCGGAGCCACCTATCAACGGGCCATCCAACAGTGCCTCCATGACGAGATTCGTGATGACCTCGTCGAGGCCTATGTAGACGACGTAGTCGTCAAAACAAGGGATGCAAGCACCCTAATCGACAACTTAGACCGAACCTTTAAGGCGCTAAACAGGTGCAAGTGGAAGCTTAACCCCAAAAAGTGCATCTTCGGCGTCCCGTCCGGTCTACTACTCGGCAACGTCGTCAGCCGCGACGGCATACGGCCGAATCCTTCAAAAGTAAAAGCAGTACTCGACATGCGACCACCCAAAAATGTCAAGGATATTCAGATGCTCACCGGATGTATGGCCGCACTCAGCCGCTTCATCTCAAGACTAGGAGAAAAAGGCCTCCCTTTCTTCAAACTCTTGAAGGCGTCGGAAAAGTTCTCCTGGACAGAGGAAGCCGACGCTGCGTTTACCCAGCTTAAGACTTTCCTCACTTCCCCGCCTGTTCTCACAGCGCCTCAGCCCAATGAAGACCTACTCCTTTACATTGCTACAACCGACAGGGTTGTTTCCACGGCAATAGTGGTCGAGCGAGACGAGCCAGGTCATGTCTACAAGGTCCAGCGACCCGTTTACTTCATAAGCGAAGTCCTAAACGAGTCCAAGGCCAGATACCCACAAATACAGAAGCTCATATACGCCATTCTAATAACGTCGAGAAAGCTAAAGCACTACTTCGACGGCCATCGAGTCTTGGTAACCACCAGTTTCCCTCTTGGGGACATTCTGCGCAATAAAGACGCCAACGGCAGAATTGTAAAATGGGCAATGGAATTATGCCCATTCTCCCTAGAGTTCCAGAGCCGCACCACAGTCAAGTCTCAGGCCCTGGTCGATTTCATTGCAGAATGGACGGATCTCAATGAGCCTCCCGTTCCCGACGTCTCCGACCACTGGTCAATGTTCTTCGACGGGTCCTTGAACATCAACGGCGCCGGCGCGGGGATTCTCTTCGTATCGCCCAACAAGGACAAACTGCGTTACGTCCTTAGGATCCTTTTTCCGGCATCCAACAATGTCGCCAAATACGAAGCATGCCTTCACGGCATACGATTAGCCGTTGAGTTGGGAGTCAAACGCCTTTATGTCTATGGCGACTCCGCTTTAGTTATCTATCAGCTCAACAAGGAATGGGACGCAACCCACGAGAAGGTGGATCTCTACTGCAAAGAAATTCGCAAATGGGAAACCAACTTCTATGGCATAGAGTACATCCACGTGGTCCGAGATAAGAACCAGACAGCAGATGCGTTGTCAAAGTTAGGGTCATCTCGGGCCCAGATACCGCGAGGTGTTTTCGTCCAGGACATCCATGAGCCAAGTGTGGGCAATGACCCGCCCGAAAAGCAGCCTATTGAGGCAATGCTCATAGACGACGTTACTCCGACAACCAGTAACCGCGATTGGCGCACCCCATTCATCAGATATATATCAGACGGGTCAGGCTTTCAGGATAAAACAGAAAACGAGCGCCTCATTCGACGATCAAAGAATTACATACTGGTGGACGGCAAACTTATGCGAAAAAATGCAAGTTCTGAAGTGCTGCTCAAGTGCATATCCCAAGATGATGGCATCAAGCTCCTAGACGACATACACGCCGGATCCTGCGGCAACCACGCTGCCTCCAGAATGCTGGTCGGGAAAGCTTTCCGAGCAAGTTTCTATTGGCCAACCGCGGTCAACGACGCAGAAAAACTGGTCTGACACTGTGAGGGATGCCAGTTCTTCGCTAAAAGGACCCACATACCTGCTCATGAGATTCAAACTATCCCGTCGTCCTGGCCTTTCATCTGCTGGGGGCTCGACATGATCGGGCCATTCAAACCGGCCCCTGGTAATTTCAAGTTCGTCTTCGTATTAATCGACAAGTTCTCAAAGTGGATTGAATATATGCCACTGGTCAAAGCAACCTCCGAGAAGGCCGTGGAGTTCCTCAATCAAATCATACACAGATTCGGGATCCCAAACAGTATAATCACCGACCTGGGTACTCAGTTCACTGGCACCACATTTTGGGACTTCTGCGATGACAGAGGCATAGTCATAAAATACGTGTCAGTAGCTCACCCACCGGAAAATGGCCAAGTAGAACGTGCAAACGGAATGATCATCGACGCCCTAAAGAAAAGGTTGTACACCGAGAATGACAGAGCACCTGGTCGATGGATGAAAGAGTTGCCGGCCGCGGTCTGGGGTCTCCGAACACAGGCTAGTCAGAACACCGGGGTGTCACCCTACTTCATGGTTTACGGCACCGAAGCAGTGCTGCCATCTGATATAACCTTCGGATCTCCAAGGATTGAAAACTTCGACCAGTCAACGGCCGACAACACCAGGGAACTCAAAATCAACTGCATGGAAGAAAAGCGCCTAAATTCGTGCCTTCGAACAGCAAAGTATCTTGCGGCAATCAAACGATACCACAACAGGAACGTTAAAGACCGTTCCTTCGTGGTCGGCGATCTGGTACTCAGGTGGAAAACAAGCCAGGAAGG
Organism: Sorghum bicolor; assembly: GCF_000003195.3. Taxonomy (NCBI): domain Eukaryota; kingdom Viridiplantae; phylum Streptophyta; class Magnoliopsida; order Poales; family Poaceae; genus Sorghum; species Sorghum bicolor. Next base: position 20,419,072 of record NC_012872.2, read on the forward strand.
AATGCATAAGCTATCCACTCCTTGGGAAGGACCCTTTGTGGTCGCCGAAGTCACACGACTCGCATCCTACAGATTGGCATATCCAGACGGAACACGCGTGCCTAACTCTTGGCACATAGACAAGCTATGCCGATTTTATCCATAAGTTCTAGTAACTTTTGCTTGTAAGTCTCTTATAGTTGGCAATAATAAAAGTTTTCTCTTTTTGGCTATACTTTGTTTACACGCAGAGCTTTCGGCGAAGAGCACCATTGTCCTCTGCGACGGAAACTATTAACGACCATGAAATCAAACACAGTGACACGTCACTCAGATAACTTCACAGCGCTCAAAATAACAGTCATGACAAAAGCAAACTTTATTAAAAACTTTACATACAAAGTTTACAATAAATACCCTGACGGGCGGTCACTAGTCTACTCCTACACACTACTCTACTGGCCTACTGCTCGGGCTGATCACCCGCTTGGCCTTGCTGCCCGGACGAAGGGGTCGGGGCCACCGGCGCTTGGCTGGTCGAGACCGCAGGCGTCGACCGCCCATCTCCCGCAATAGACGCACCAGACAGCTCCCTGGCCGACCTGTCTGAGCCCGGCTGGTCGGGGGGAGTGGCCATTCTGCATAGATTGATGTCGCCGATCACCGTCGACGACAAGTCCAGCAGACCACCCCGAATCTCGTCCGCTTCCTGCGGGCCGACCTCTTTGGGATACCCCTTCTCCAGCCTGGTCAAGTCGACCAGGGGGTAGTGGGCGCGCACCATGCTAAGGATATGCGCGCCAGCAAACTCCCCGGCGTCCTTCACGAACTGCTAGAGCCAGTCCCACGCTCGTTGCGCCTTTTCAACTGGCGTCAATTTCGGCGCGCGGGGCTGGCTCTCCGGGAGCTCGGGACTGATCAAGTCCAGGACCGGGGCCACTCCTTTCCAAATCCTGCAACAGTTCACCTTCCAGGAGTCCCGATCCTTGACCAGCTCGTCCAAGTGCTTCTTGGCGTTCACCTTGAGCACTGAAAATCAAGGAAGATGTTAGTCTCAACGTATCAAAAAGAGCGAGAAGTGGCAAATAATGGGGGCGGCGCGTAATACCAGACAACTCCCGGTCCCTCCGGCCCAGCTCCTCCCCTGCTCGGCGCCCGGCCTCCAGCGCCCTGGCAAGCTCTTGGCTGAGCTGCTCTTTCTCTTGCCGAAGGCGCGCGACCTCCTCCTCTAAGCCTACATGAATAATCCCCAGGTCAGCAAAGTCAACCAACGCGGTTACATACAGCCGCCTAGAAGTACGAGACTGACCTTCTCGCTGCCGATACTGGTCGGCTAAGCATCGAGTAAGCTCGAGACGGTGCTCTTCCTGAGCGTTCATCTCGGCCACCTTCTCTCCGACCTCCGACCGCAGCCGGTCCACCTCTGCGGACAGGGCCTTGTTCTCGGCCACAATACCTTCTATTTGGTCGAAGCACCTCTTTCGGTACTTCGCCGTTTTCATTGCGCCCTGCAAAGAAGAACATGCGTCGACCCATCAAGATAACACAAAAAGTGCCAAGCAGCGCAAAGGATCACTTACCTTGACTTCATCCATGAGACGCTTGGCCGCACGCTCCACCCTGTCGGCCTCCTCCGTCTCCGTGAGCTCCTCATGCCCGATGAAGTGGTCCCCGCGTTGGCGCCACACGTATACGTGCTGGCGACCATCACGGGGGCGACCTTCAATTTCCTCCACCTCATCGTCGGAGGCCGTCTGGGTTCCCTCGTTCGCTGCACCGCCACCATTCGTGGTCGCAGGCATCACCGGCCCCTGGACCAGGCCCGGGGAGCCCGCAGACGAAGAGGCCCCTGCTCGGGGTGGCGATGGGACCCCCTCTCTTCGCCGGGGGGAGGGGTCGGGGCTCTGTCTTCCCCCTCCGCGACGCTACTCGGGGGAGCGGTCCTTGCTGCCTCCCCATCCCTCGGCGGAGTGCTCGCCGCGGCACTCGCCGGGGCAGACTCTCCCTCGGCGCCTGTAGCAGCAGCCGTCGCCGCAGGCTGGTCTGTGGTCTGCGGCGCCGCGTCCTTTGCAGCACAAGCAGGCTCGGCCACCCCCTGGCCGGCGGCGTGGTCGGGGTTGACGTCCGACGCCGCGCTAAAGAACAAAGCAGCATTTTCAGCAAAAAAAAATCGCCAAAGAACGTAAGTCGAACACTTACAGGTCTGATCGGCGATGGGCCGCAGTGAACCTCCTCCTAGCCCTACCGGTCGGCACCTGCGCCCCCGTTTCCGTAACGCGTGGCGCCGGAGGGTCGCTGGCCACCCGATCAGTAGTGGCCGGTGCACTGTCCGGATGGCTACGAGGCCTTCGGACCAGCGACGGCGCGGCCTCCTCCTCCTCCTCGTCGTCGTCGGTGATCCGGACGAGCCGACGACGCTTTGGCGCCTGGCTGCTCTCTGCTGGCAGCGTCGGTGTAGGCGAAGGATCCGCCGCCATTGGCCTTTTCCCCGCCACTCTCTCCTCGGTGGTCGGGACGGGCCGGACCTGTTCCTCCTCACTGCTGGTGTAACGAGTACATCGAGCAGCGTCTTCCTCCGGCGGATCTTCTCCCGCAGGATTCTCCATTCCAGGTGCCAGTGACACGTACACCGTGCACCGGTCAACATCTCCGATCTGCAAAAGTAACAAAGATAAGTCAGCAGCAGATAATAACGGATGCTAAAGTGAAATAATCAGTAAGATACCTTAGGTGCCGGTCGCCCTAACTTGAAGGCTTGCACCCGATCACTACCACGGACGAAGCCTCCATCCGCAAAGTTGAACAGCTCGTTCAACAGTTGTTGCACTTCTGACTTCTCCAAGACCTCAGGAAGCATCCTGGTCGGGTCCACGCTTCCGGCATACTCGTACGCCGAGTGCACCCTCTTCTGGCAGGGCATCACCCGGCGACAAATAAAGATACCGACCACGCCTAGCCCGTCCAAGCGCGACCAGTCGATCAGCTTCATCAGGTCCGCCACTTGACCGTCGAACTCTGGGCGATCGGTCCAGCTTACCCTCTTCTCGGGGATGTACCCCACGTCGCAGAACGTGGAGCTGCCCGGTTCTTCCATGATATAGAACCACTTCCGGTACCATTCGGTTAGGGAAGTGTTCCATGGACAGTGCAGATAACGGTTCTTCATCCCGTCGCGAAGGTTGAGGTATACTCCACCTGCAACCTTGGAGCCTCCAACCGCTCCCTTCTTTCTTAAACAAAAAAGATAGCGAAAGAGATCGAAGTGCGGTTCTATGCCAACATAGGCCTCGCACAAATGGATAAAAGTGGAAATAAGAAGGATTGAGTTCAGATGCAGATTGCAAATCCCGATCTCGTAATACAAAAGAAGACCTTGAAGAAAAGGATGAACAGGAACCCCAAAACCCCTCTTAACGAAGTCCTCAAACACTACGATCTCACCGGCATGGGGATCGGGGAAGCTCTCCCCCTCCGGCGCTCTCCAGCCGCCGAGCTCCGGGCTGTGCAATAGCCCCATATCGACGAGGTCACCAAGAGACTTCGCGGTGCTGCGGGACTTCTTCCACTCGTTGGCCATCAGCTCGGCCCTCTTCTTCGAGTCGCTCTTCGCCATTGGAGGTGCGGGAGTGACTTTGAGCTAGGAAGGTGTAGGTGATTGAAGGAGGCAAGAGCGGAAGGCTTGAAGGCAATGGCAGGGTAAGCAGTGCAGGGGTAACCGTCGAGATCTTATAAACCACAACTTCACCCCTCCCACTTCCCGCATTCTTGGGAAGTGGGCGGGCCATACGGCAAACGCGCCGCTTCGGTTTTCAATGATTATTGGCAATTAATGCGGCGGAGTTTTCGTACAAATTGATGGTTTTCTTTTCTCAAACCGCGCAAAAGGCGGCTGCACAGTTGCCAGGCGCACCTTTTCATGCAGCCATCTGACATCCCGTCAGGAGGTCTCGTCACGTCAACATTTATGTGGTAAAATTTTTCAAAACAAGCATACAAAAATGGTAGAGAATCAACAATCTGAGGACTGCACCGACCACTGAGCACTTGATGCTCGGGGACTGGTCGCCCAGTCTATCAACTCGGAACCTCAAGGACTACACCGACCACCGAGCACTTGATGCTCGGGGACTGGTCGCCCAGTCTATAAAATCGGAAATTCAAGGACTGCACCGACCACCGAGCACTTGATGCTCGGGGACTGGTCGCCCAGTCTATCACTCGGAACTTCAAGGAATGCAACGACCATCGAGCACTTGATGCTCGCGGACTGGTCGTCAAATTTGTTGGGACTGTACCGACCACCAAGCGCTTGATGCTCGGGGACTGGTCGCCTAGTCTATTAGTTCGGGAATCAGCGGGCCGTATCGATCTCCGAGCATTGTACACCTGGGGACTGGTTGATCAGCTCGTCAAATTGATAAGTCTATTCGATGGTAAATAAGCATGAGATGCTTGAGGACTGGATAATTTTAATTTTTTAGACCTTGCTACAAGGCTCATACTTCGCCTTCTAGCAAGCTCGGGGACTACATCGGTACGATGCATCTGGCGATGCATCTCAGTTTCAAAACTACTTTGGGAAATTTTCTTTTGACCCTGGCACCACGTGCCTACGTCACCTACTACCAGGCTCGGGGACTAAGTGGGCACACTTCACCTTGCAGTGAACTTGCATGCTTTTTTGAGGACTGTACTTTTCAGAAAAGTAAAGTGGGCACACTTCACCGAAAAAGAAATATTTTTTCTCAAGAGCACCATGCATTCTTCAAACAATTGACTTCTTCGATGATGATTTTGATCAAATATCTTTAGATTTGGTCAAAATACCGTTGCAATCGCTTGGGCGATTTTCATGTTGATTGAAGACGTCAAGCTTCACTGGTCGAAGAAGCTCAAGACAGCGTGTTACTCCACAATACATGGTGCTCGGGGACTAGCTGTGGGGGTATAAACCCCTATACCCTTACGGCCAGATTTGTTCCACGAGGCTTGGCCCATTACGAGACAAGCTCAAGGTTTGATCCGACAGCTTGGAGTTTCGCGCAAGGAAACAAGACGTGGAGATCAAGCAGGATTCTAGTCGGTTAGAATAGGAATTGATATCGAACTATCTATGGCAATTGTAACCGACTAGGATTAGTTTCCAGATCTGTAACCCTGCCCTCTAGACTATATAAGGAGAGGCAAGGGACCCCCCTAGGATATCATATTCTCTCAACACAAATCAATACAATCAGACGCAGGACGTAGGTATTACGCCAACTCGGCGGCCGAACCTGGATAAAAAGCTTGTCTGTGTCTTGGGTCACCATCGAGTTCGTAGTTTGCGCACAGTCTACCCATAAACTACTACCGTGGGTATACCCCAAGGTAGACTGCCGACCAGCTTTCGTCGACAATAATAATAAAGGCATAAAAGTAAATAGAGAAGATAAATATATTAAAACATAAGTCTTACAATAAATATAAAAACATACCAAAACTCTGAAGACTTCTCCAGAACCGAAGCGCAGCTCCACTCTCCCTAACTCCCGACTAGAACTAATCTACTACATTGGAATTTCTAGCCCTAATTCTCTATAGAGGAAAGGTTATCCTTCGAGGGCACATCTCAACTCTATAATGATGTGTTCTCCTCCAGGGGCCAGGGGCCTTGCTTATATAGCCTCCTCCTTTATGCCTTTTTGGTTCAGCAGGCGATGTGGTACTAAACTTTCCACCATATCTCATTAAAATGCACATGGGCCTTAATGGACCAAAATCTGATTTGGCCCAATTAATCCCACAGCTCTTTTATGTGGAGTCCTTCTTTTATTAATATCTCTTGATTCCGATCTCCAAATATAGCAAATAATATATGCTTTTCGATCAGCTCGACGAGATCTTTTTAATGGTGTACTCCATTCTGTGATTGGTGCTTGTACCAGGGCGGGCGCCCTGGCCCCGGGCCCGTCTCGACTCCGCTTCGGTCGAGTTGCTTCTAGAGTCTTCCTGATTATGGAAAATTACCGCACACATTAATTCTCTATGTAAACCCGACGTGTGGGCCTTTCCTTCATATTTCCTGATAACCCCGTGCAGAAATAGACAAACACCAAAACTCGTGGAAATCTGTCAGATGAAACCCTAAGTCTAGGTGTCGGTTGCATTTGGATCCTTTTTCATGATTAGTTGACGGTTAAATGTGAGCATTAAGGACCGTCAACAAGCTCCCCCAAGCTTAACCTTTGCTCGTCCCTAAGCAAAGATAGACTCAAGAGTTTCTGTAGTGGTTTCATGCCTTAAAGGTACACATGCGTTCAAACAAGATCTCATCTCTGGGTTAGGGTAAACTGTTAAGATTTAAACTTACTCATTTTACCTTCCACCATGGGGCTTGCAACCGTCACTTATGTCTTGAGCAGTTAAAAGATAGAACGGTCTAGTCAAGCGCCATGTCTCTTGTTCTTCGATTAACTATAGCTTTGGAGTTTTTACAGATTTTCAAATAAAACTCAGAGATTCCTTGTATGACTCTCAAAGTATGTGGTATTTTGGGTATGAGGCATAGTGGTATTGCCTTCTTTCTCACCCTACTCTAATAAGGTTTTGATATCTAGAGCTCATAGGTGGGAGACAACTAATACATACTTACAAGACACTTATTGCATAGTCAAACCATGGATCCAGAAGAACAAGTCAATAAGTCAAATCAAGATGTGCATGTGTGGCGAATGAATGGTGATAATGGTGAAAATAATGGGTGAAAGTCTAATTCTACTTTTTCTCTTTTGAGGGGGTACATACCTTTCTTGCACTTGAGGCTTTTGAGGGGAATGAGACGCTCTATATTTTATTTTTCTTTTCTCTCAGGTGGGTATCTTGTACCCCTAATTCTATTGTCGGACACTTATCCATTTTTACCTCTCGTCTCACTTTTTCTTTTGTTTCCTCGTATTCACTTTTTTTTCAGAGCACTCACCCTCCTGGAATAATGTAGCAAGTGGTAGTAACCAAAATATCTCGAGCATTTATTTTACGGGAAATAACAGGGATAGGATAATGTTTTTGGCTATTCTCTCCTATATAGGAGTAGAATAATTCTGGGTGAATCTGGATATGGAAGTGAGTGGATGTATGTGGATGCGTACTTCTGGAGTAGAAGCAGCATGTATGAGTGAACGTGCAAGTGAATCTTGATTTTAACCGCATGACAAGCTCCTAAGGGTCTACACAGCTTGACCACACTCAATGCTCATAAGCAGTAAAAAGTAAATATATGGTTCATAGTCTAATAAGCTTGTATATATGGCTGTGGTAGGATTTTAAACTCTCATCATATAGGAACTCATCATGCAACATTTTAAAGATTTTCAAAGATAAAATTCTCTAGAATTCTAGCATCTCCAGGAATAGATAAACAACAACTCAACATTCCCATATCGTATCTGTTAACGACTTAGACTTTTGATCAGGTACTCTTTTCGCAAATTCAGGTTTAGAGCAAGCTTTAAATTATAACAGTTATGCCTAAACTTGAGAGAGAGCTCAAATTTGAAAACTAGGTACTTGGCAGAGCAACTATTCATCATATCCATGTAAGAGTTTATCATTGAAGTTCAGTTTGGCATAGACACTTTATTTATTTATTTAGCAAACTAAGCAAAGATTTATATAAGCACAAAATGTTTAATTGGGTTTTTATGATTATGCATTTTTTAGTATTTGAGTAAAGTATAAATGTGAGTAGAAACACTTAGCTGGATAAATGGGGGTGCTCTCCCCCTAGCTGGATTTTAACGTAATTTCTTCTGATGTAGCTAGCAGGTGGCATAGGTGTATTTGAATGTTGGCAGCACCCTGATAGCGATTAGGATATCCTCCGTCTGCTAGTCTTCCTTGATCCTTGAATTCTGTGGAGCTCAAGTAGACAACAAAGCTTTGTGGAACTGGTTAAGTGTTAGCATAAAATCTCTTAGCCTTTATCATGTTGAGCTTCCTCTAATAAATATTACTCTCTTTAGTAGGATCATAAATTTATTTTTATATTTTCATTTTTACATGACAAGAATATATTTATTTTATTTTTACACCACCACAGTGAATGGGTTTTATGCCACGAGCATACTTACATGGGGCTTACTGTTTTCAACATTTTTATTTTCTTTTCAAGATAGCATGATTAACTAACAAGCTATTTAAGGAAAGTAAATAATTTAAGAAAAAAGGAATGCAGAAAGAATAAATATGGATAACTACCGATTTTACCTTTCGGCGAGGGTTCAATGTTTTAAGTCTTCTGAACAAGACTTCTCACCGTGTTTATTCTTTAGGTGCGTCATTTGAGTTAGGTTTGGACCTTGACATCTGCACCTCTTGATACAGTGTTACCCATGTTTTTCGTTTGCCGAGCAGTTCGAAGTGCGGCGTTGGCATCCTCCTCCTCAGTGTGTTTGTGCTCGTAGATCCAGATCCTTCACTTGGTAGAGTCTGGGAGTTGGAAAACTCCTCCATGTTTTGCTCGAAGTGTATCCTACTCATAGAGACAAGGCAGAGATCAAGTGCATGGGCCCTGTTGGTGGAAAACACCAACAGAACCAAAAGTGTATTTGTTCTTCTCTAACCTTAAGCATAGTGAGCAAGACAAAGTTGATGGATGATAAGATCATGAGTGTAGCATTTAAAACATTTGTCAGATCAGATCACTCAACCTTATGGAAAGATAATCTATCTAAGTAAATGTTTTTTTCTTTACATGACTATCATTTTCCAAAGATCGGATGTGCAACATTTTAGCTCATATGGTTAAGAGTGTGGGATCAAGAAGGTAGTACCGGGAACAAAGATTAAATGACTAAACATGTTAAATCAATTGGGTTGGTTAATTTAGAGTTATAAATCATACATGTTTGTCTTTTTATCCATGTGCATGCCAGAATCAAGGAGAAGCTTATAACAATTGTTGATATTTGGGAACGCAATAAGGAATTGATCCGCAAGCGCACAGATATCAGTGAGCACTTCACCCGGGAGGTTATCGAGAGTATCGTATTTATTTTTTACCACTAGGAGAAAGAGTGCATCTGACTAACCCAATCTATTACTACTAACCTTTAGGCTACAAAGAATATTTCTCGATGTGAGTTGTTGATATTTGGGAACACAATAAGGAATTGATCCGCAAGCGCACGGATATCGGTGAGCACTTCACCCGGGAGGTTATCCAGAGTATCGTATTTATTTTTTTACCACTAGGAGAAAGAGTGCATCTGACTAACCGGTCTATTACTACTAACCTTTAGGCACAAAGAATGTCTTTCGATGTGAGTGATAAACAGAGAAGACTGCAACCGTAGTCTCCTTCTAACCTTGGTAAGGATGATCTACTGTTCTAATGGGGAGGCTAACGGAATCTAGACACCACAAAGGATGTTCGACCCGCACCTATAAACCCTATCCTTCCTGCTAACGAGATGTGATCTACAAAGGTAGCTCGGAATTGTCACGTTCCTCACTACTACCACGGTCCAGCTAGACAGGGAATATCTATGAGTACCCCAGCCTAAACACCACGTTTACGCCAGCAATGATTACTCTAAACTCTACGCAAAGAGATTAAAGTAAACTCATAAACCATAAGAACAATAAAACAAGAACTTACTAGAATTTAGAAGTCGAATTACTGAAGAATCCTAGGAGCAAGCTTCGGGTTAGGAGAACTTGATCCCGCAGGTACAAGCTTGGAGTAGACACCGACAGGCCGGGCTTCCTCCACTCTACACCTCCACTCTATCTCTCTCAATCTAGTAGAAACTAGAAGATCTATTTCTACCTTACATTGATTGCTAAGCCTAAAAAGAAATATTAATTAGAGAAGAGGTTTTCCTTCGAGGGCACCCCTCAGTCTCTATGATAATTTCTTCATGTCTTCTCCAGGGGCCAGGGGGGCCTTGCTTATATAGTCCTCCCCTTCTATGCGCTTTTGGGTCGATAGCCGAGGTGGTACTATGTTTTTCTTGATCCAATAGGTCGGTGGAATATCCCGAACGAAAGAGGCCTGATTTGGCTCCAGCAGGGGGGCGGGCGCCCAGGCTACCAGGGCGGGCACACTGGGCCTGGCCCAGTTTCGCCTCCGCTTCGGTCTCGTGGCTTCTGGAGTCTAATAGATGATGTAAAATTGCGCGGTGCGTTGATATCACTATGTAATCCTGACATGTAGGCCTTTCTTCCTTATTTCCTGATAACCCCCTGCAGAAACAGATAAACAACAAAACTCGTGGAATTCTGTTAGATCAAACCCTAATTCTAGGTGTTGTTTGCATATTGGTCCTTTCTCTTGTTTCTTTGATAATTAAAATTGATACTTAAGAACCGTCAACAAATACCCCCATACTTAGGCTTTTACTCGTCCTCGAGAAAAGGATGGTTAAGAAAAATATCTGGGGTAAAACATTTAAAGCATTCCCTTTATATAATTGCAGGGTGTTTAAAATTCCACTGTGTACCATAGTCAGGGATGTTTATGGTTAAGAGTAAAGATCCTTTCTTCTCAATCCTGTCACTTGGAGCTTTTGTATATTTTTGAAAGAAAGTTAGCATACCTTTTTATCCTCATAGGTTCTCTCAGATCACTCATTATCTTTTATATATCTCACTGAGGTTGTTTTATTTTGCAAAAATTCTCAAGCATTCTTACTTTGCATTTATTGCCTGATCAAAACGGGATCCGAGGAGGGGAATGTCATACTCTTAGATCAAAGACTTTGGAAATTAAAATCTTTGTCAACTCTTGCTGGCATATTGCTTATTAGAGGGACCATGGGCTATCATTTTCATTTCATTTTTTTAAGTGGATACCGAGGTACCCCTAATTCTACTGCCGGACACTTGTCCATTTTTTCTGCGAGGTTGTCGAGCACTTGCTCCTTTTTATTTCCTCGAAATATTTTTATTTTTGCATAGCCCATGCCTCTAATGCAATAATACTTTGGAAGAGTGAATCTTTCTGAAATAATGTCTTGATCTTAGGAGCATGATAAATCTCTCAACAAGGGTCTAACTCATTTTGAACAAACTCAATACAGAGTAGATATCTTTATAATCATCATTAATATTTTTATTTTTATCAGGCATATAAAACACTGAGGATGGTAGCTAGAATTTTGAATATTTTGAAATAAATTCTCCAAGCAACAATGATATCAAGAATAAGAAACTCATACTCTACCATCACATATTCCATATTGACTTGAGTAACACAGGGTTTTAAAATGATTTTATAATAATTGCAAGTTTTCAGGAAATATCACAGATTGAGATTAATCATGATTAGAAATATTTTAATCTTTTTATCATGTCGGAAACAGTAGTCTGCATAATCCAGAATAAATGTATGTATGAAGTAAAGTGTGCAGAGTGTGTACCTGAGTGATGGAGTGGTGTAGTTGGAGTGTGTTTGGCATGTCGAGGGATCTCCCCCATACTTGTTTTCTGCTTTCTTGCACAAAAAATAAAGTAGAGACACACAAGACATAATAATAATAGTAATACTCTTTATTAATCTTGAGGCATTCATTACAAAAGACTGATAGCAAACTGATAGCAAACTGATAATAACAAACTGATGATAATAGCAAACTTAAACCGAATTTAAAGATAGATGACTAAGATGCATTGCCTCAAGGTCTAATCTAGATAACTTAACGGCGCTCTAATTCCTTGATCTTCTTGTTGGCACTGGCAAGATCCTGCCTAAGGCCTAACATAACGGTGTTGTGGTTAGAGAGCTGCCTAGTGAGGGAATTAATCGAGGACTGGAGGTCTATGATAACTCTATCTAGCCTGCGAACTTCCTCATCAATATCCATTATAGTCTTACGACGCTTGGGAGGTGTCTCAAAAGCATTGAGAGAGTGCTTCAGGGCTGCCTTTGGAGGGATGAAACGGACTTTGGATGCTCTAATCCCTTCAACGTGAGGCCTTTCCTCCTCCGTAGTGTAGCGAACGCTGCTGATCTCGCTGCTCCGGTTGGTCTTGACTCCAACGACCCTCTCATTGGGTCTAGGTGGAAGGATCCTTGTACCGATTGGTACCTTGATAGTGGTCTTTGTCTTGGATGATGGTCCTTTGAGGAGTAGGGGTTGTGGTGGTGCGGTGAGAACTGGTTGAGCATGGTAGGATTGGGCGGAGCTGCGTTGGCATAATGGCATGGCTTCTAGTTGTCGCTCTGTGTTGGCCGGGACGAGAGCACGGGCATCGGGGTCTTCCACTGGCTCCATGTTGAGGTTGAAGGGGACGACTTCCCAATCATCGTGGTACTTCTCGGCCATTGGAGTAGCAAGGAACTAATAAAATTTTAATTGAAGTAGAGCTAATTAAGCTCTAATTGAAGGAGAGAAACCTGGGTGGCTTGGTGTCTGAAAACTGAGGTCAGGGGTCTGTTTATATAGGGGTCAAAAGGATGCCTCTATGGGTTGTTCGGGTTGCTCCCGTCGATGTGCGTGCGAAACTTTCCATCCGAGGGATTATTCGGATCACCCTAAGTGCATTTTCCATATCAGAGAAAGTCGGGACCAAGGGGGAACAGGGGCTGGGCGCCCGCCCTCTCTCTGGCTCCTCTGTGGGCCCACTTTTCCGAGCGCGTTTCTAGATGCGAAATTATTTAGAAAAATATATATATGCCCCAAAACCATCAGACCAAAAGTGTCGGGCTCTAATTCTCCATGGGAAGGTAAAAATGGACTACGTCTATTTCTTCAAATTCCTCATTGGGCTCTAAAAATAATTTAAGACGTTGACCATTTACCTTGAATAACGTACCTTCGTTGTTTTGAAGTGTGATAGCTCCGTGGGATGATGAATTGATTACCTTGAATGGTCCTTCCCATTTGCTCCAGAGTTTTCCATGCCCGAAAAGCTTTACCCTGGAATTAAAAAGTAATACCTTATCTCCGGGTGTGAACTCCTTCTTCTTGATTCTCTTGTCATGCCACCTCTTGACTCTTTCTTTGTAGATTTTTGAATTGTGATATGCCTTCTCTCGCCATTCTTCCAATTCTGATAGTTGCATTCTTCTATAATCTCCAGAAACATCTAGGTCCATATTCCATCTCTTTATGGCCCAGTGTGCTTTGAACTCTAGTTCAACAGGTAGATGGCAAGTCTTCCCGTACACCAATTGGTATGGAGACATTCCAATTGGGGTCTTGTATGCTGTCCGGTATGCCCAGAGTGCATCGGGTAACTTGTCTTTCCACGTCGTTCCCATTTCATTTACTGTCTTCTGAAGAATATTCTTGATTTGTTTGTTGGAAGTCTCTGCTTGGCCACTTGTCTGAGGATGATAGGGGGTAGCGACGTTGTGACGGATTCCATGTCTTGATAGATATTGCTTGAAGCGTTTGTCGATGAAGTGTGCTCCTCCATCACTTATCACTACTCTAGGAACTCCAAATCTTGGAAATATAATTTCTTCAAACATCCTCTTTGAACTGACGTTGTCGGCATGCTTGCAAGGTAATGCTTCTACCCACTTGGAGACATAGTCAACCGCCACCAAAATGTACTCACACTTCTTTGATGGAGGAAATGGACCCATGTAGTCTATTCCCCAGACATCAAAGAGCTCAATCTGAAGGTTGTTGGTGAGTAGCATTGCATCCCTTGTATTTATGTTTCCGTGCCTTTGACATGGCCCACATCTCCTGATATATTGCTTCGTGTCTTCATACATTGTAGGCCAGTAGAATCCACACTGCCAGATCTTTGAATGTGTACGGAATGCTCCATAGTGACCTCCATATGGTGATGAATGACATCTGTCGATGATCTTCCATCCTTCCTCAGTGGTCACACATCTCCTGAGTAAGCCATCAGAGCATACTCGGAAGAGGTATGGCTCATCCCATATATGTGAACGACTTTCTTGAATAAGCTTCTTCTTGTTTGCTCCTGGTGGTACATACCCTGAAACCATAAAATTAACAATATCTGCATACCAGGGGTCAGACCTGTTAATCCCGTAGAGCATGTCGTCCCGGAGTGAATCATTGATTGGGGTTTCCTGTGGACTCTTAAAATACATTCTAGACAGGTGATCAGCAAATGAATTTTCTACTCCCTTTTTATCTTTTATTTCTAAGTCAAATTCTTGGAGTAATAAAATCCATCTAATCAGGCGAGGTTTAGCATCTTTTTTAGTGAGCAAATATTTTAGTGCAGCATGATCAGTGTAAACAATTATTTTAGCTCCAACTAAATAAGATCTAAATTTATCAATGGCAAAGACAACAGCCAGAAGCTCTTTTTCAGTGGTTGCATAATTAAGTTGAGCTCCTGTCAAAGTTTTACTGGCATAAGCAATTGCATGATGCTTCTTATCTTTAGTTTGTCCCAATACTGCCCCCACAGCATAATCACTAGCATCACACATAATTTCAAAAGGTAACGACCAATCAGGGGGTTGAATGATTGGTGCAGAGATGAGTGCTTTCTTTAATAAATTGAAAGATGTTAGACATGCATCATCAAATTCGAAAGGAGCATCCTTGGCTAGCAAAAGAGTAAGTGGTCTAGCAATGAATGAAAAATCTTTTATGAATCTACGATAAAAACCAGCATGGCCAAGAAAGCTTCGAATTCCTTTTATATTCACAGGTGGAGGTAGTTGTTCAATTACTTCAATTTTAGCTTTGTCTACCTCAATTCCTCTTTCAGACACTAAGTGTCCTAGCACTATTCCTTCCCTAACCATAAAATGACATTTTTCCCAATTAAGGATTAAGTGCTTTTCTTCACATCTTTGCAAAACCTTATCTAAGTTTTCAAGACAACTATCAAAAGTTTTTCCATAAACAGAGTAATCATCCATAAAAACTTCCATAATCTCTTCAATCATATCAAAAAATATAGACATCATGCATCTTTGAAAAGAAGCTGGTGCATTACATAACCCAAAAGACATTCTACGGTAAGCATAAGTTCCATAAGGGCATGTAAAAGTGGTTTTGCTTTGATCATCGGGATGGATCGGGATTTGATGATACCCTGAATATCCATCTAAGAAACAAAAGAATGAATGGTTTGCTAACCGCTCTAGCATCTCATCTATAAAAGGTAAAGGAAAGTGATCCTTTCTCGTGGCTTTATTTAGTTTTCTATAGTCTATGCACATCCGCCATCCTGTGACGGTGCATTGCGGAATTAGCTCATTCTTTTCATTCATAATAACTGTCATGCCTCCCTTTTTGGGCACAACTTGGACTGGGCTCACCCACTCACTGTGCGGCACAGGATATATAATCCCTGCATGCAGCAACTTAATAACTTCCTTTTTAACTACCTCTCTCATAGTGTTGTTAAGTCTACGTTGGGGTTCTCGAGAGGGTGTAACAGAAGGATCTGTTGGAATACGATGGGTACAAATCGTAGGACTGATTCATGTAAGATCTTGAAGTGAGTAGCCGAATACTGAGTGATGTTTCTCAAGAATGGTCATTAATCGCAGAGTTTGATCCTGAGTGAGTTTATCGCTAATGATCACAGGAAACTCTGGATTATTGTTTAGGAAAGCATAGGTAAGACCGGGTGGTAAAGTTTTAAGCTCTATGGGGGGTCTAGGTGTTTCTGCAAACTCATCTAAGGGTTCAGGCTCAGAAGGTTCGTCTTCTTCTTCTGTGAAGAAAGGAGTTTCGTCTTCTAAGTCTGGTTCATCTAAAAGCTCTAGAGATGCAGCCTTTACTTCCTCCATAGGATCAGGCAAAAGATATGACTCGGCCTTATTATTTAAGGAGTGTGAAATTATTATTGAGAATTTAAAAGTTTTTCCAAAAGAAATGTGTAGCTTTCCAGTATGACCTTCATAAAGAAGTCTTCTAAAAGGTTGTCCTATCAATAAGTCGAAGTCCCATGTATCAAAGATATAGAAGTTCAAATGAACCATGGAGCCTTCTACCGTAAGAGGTAGGACATTTATAATTCCAAGACTGGGGACTAATCGTCCCGAAGATTCCTTTATGACCTTTGTTGTGGGGGTTAAGATAAGATTTTTAAATAGTTTAAGTGCAAAGGATTCAGACATAATGTTGATCCCCACAACAGGATTATAAAGAGCATTAAATCGATCAGAATTATAAGCACGGCGTATAGTTATAGAGGGTGTGTCCAAACGGATCACATTAGAGGAAAGCTCTGATTCCTCCAACCATTCGCTACTCATGACTGAGATAAGCTCTCTCAATTGATATTCACTTGGTAAATAAATGCTAAATTGGCCATTTTGGGGTTCGTCAATAGAATGGTAGTTTGAAATATTTCCAAAATCGGCAAAAAGATCGGATTCTATATCCAGCATGAAGTCCGGTAGTGGAATTTCTTCCTCTTGTGGCTCAGAACTTGGGATAGCTAAAGTAGATGAAGAATTTGGCAGAGTGTCTACTTCGGCTTCGTAGGTTTCATCATGAAGGGTATTATCCATCTCAGCTTCTAGGATTCTATCTAGAATCACTCTTGCTTCATCAGCAGGGATGCGAAAGAAAGAACCTCTAGACATTGTGTGTAGCATTTGTTTGTGATTTCTATGAAGACCTCGAAAAAAGTGAAATAAAAGAACAGGGTCTTCAAGATTAAGGTTTGGACCAGATTCTAAAAGATCAGAAAAACGTTTCTAGGATTTTCCCAAAGTTTCATTATCTTTTTGTTTAAAAGATAGGACTTCGAGTCTAAGGTCGGCTATACGGTCAAGGGAATAGAAATCTAGACAAAAGTTGGCTCGTAAAACTCCCCATTCACCTTGTTGTTGACTTACCTTCTGACTGTACCATTGTCTAGCTTCTCCCCTTAGAGAAAAAGGAAAAAGCTTCCAATGTAAAGTCTTATCAGAAATGCCTTCAATGTGAAGACAATCACATGTTTGCTCAAAATCTCTAATATGAAGGTAAGGGTTTTCGTCTTCCTTTCCCGAAAAAGATAGGTTTTGAATCATGGCAATCAACCTAGAACTTAACTTATACTGGGATGTTTGGATAGGCTGTGATGATTCCCATGGTAAAAGGTCAGTTGCTAAAGGGATTGCAGACTCATGGATCGATTTAGAATTTTGGTTTTCCACAAGGTAAGAGTAAAGAAAATAAATAAAGAATATAAAAGATAAGAAAAGATAAAAGTAAAGATACAAGCTAGTAGCAAGACACAGGTTATCTCAGCAACCGTCTTTCTCCCCGGCAACGGCGCCAGAAATGCTTGTTGATATTTGGGAACGCAATAAGGAATTGATCCGCAAGCGCACGGATATCGGTGAGCACTTCACCCGGGAGGTTATCCAGAGTATCGTATTTATTTTTTTACCACTAGGAGAAAGAGTGCATCTGACTAACCGGTCTATTACTACTAACCTTTAGGCACAAAGAATGTCTTTCGATGTGAGTGATAAACAGAGAAGACTGCAACCGTAGTCTCCTTCTAACCTTGGTAAGGATGATCTACTGTTCTAATGGGGAGGCTAACGGAATCTAGACACCACAAAGGATGTTCGACCCGCACCTATAAACCCTATCCTTCTTGCTAACGAGATGTGATCTACAAAGGTAGCTCGGAATTGTCACGTTCCTCACTACTACCACGGTCCAGCTAGACAGGGAATATCTATGAGTACCCCAGCCTAAACACCACGTTTACGCCAGCAATGATTACTCTAAACTCTACGCGAAGAGATTAAAGTAAACTCATAAACCATAAGAACAATAAAACAAGAACTTACTAGAATTTAGAAGTCGAATTACTGAAGAATCCTAGGAGCAAGCTTCGGGTTAGGAGAACTTGATCCCGCAGGTACAAGCTTGGAGTAGACACCGACAGGCCGGGCTTCCTCCACTCTACACCTCCACTCTATCTCTCTCAATCTAGTAGAAACTAGAAGATCTATTTCTACCTTACATTGATTGCTAAGCCTAAAAAGAAATATTAATTAGAGAAGAGGTTTTCCTTCGAGGGCACCCCTCAGTCTCTATGATAATTTCTTCATGTCTTCTCCAGGGGCCAGGGGGGCCTTGCTTATATAGTCCTCCCCTTCTATGCGTTTTTGGGTCGATAGCCAAGGTGGTACTATGTTTTTCTTGATCCAATAGGTCGGTGGAATATCCCGAACGAAAGAGTCCTGATTTGGCTCCAGCAGGGGGGCGGGCGCCCAGGTTACCAGGGCGGGCGCACTGGGCCTGGCCCAGTTTCGCCTCCGCTTCGGTCTCGTGGCTTCTGGAGTCTTCTAGATGATGTAAAATTGCGCGGTGCGTTGATATCTCTATGTAATCCCGACATGTAGGCCTTTCTTCCTTATTTCCTGATAACCCCCTGCAGAAACAGATAAACAACAAAACTCGTGGAATTCTGTTAGATCAAACCTTAATTCTAGGTGTTGTTTGCATATTGGTCCTTTCTCTTGTTTCTTTGATAATTAAAATTGATACTTAAGAACCGTCAACATGAGTGATATATAGAGAAAACTACCACTGTAATCTCTTTCTAACCTTGGTAAGGATGATCTACTGTTCTATTGGGGAAGCTTACGGAATCTAGACACCACAGAGGATGTTCAACCCGCACCTATAAACCCTATCCTTCCTGCTAACGAGATATGGTCTGCAAAGGTAACTCGGAATTGTCACGTTCCTCACTACTACCACGGTCCAGCTAGTCAGGGGATATCTATAAGTATTCTAGCCCAAACACCACGTCTATGCTAGAGATGATTACTCTAAACTCCACGCGAAGAGATTAAAGTAAACTCATAAACCAAAGAACAATAAAACGAGAACTTACGAGAATTTAGAAGTCGAAATACTGAAGAATCCTAGGAGCAAGCCTCGGGTTAGAAGACTTGATCCCGCAGGTACAACCTCGGAGTAGACACCGACAGGCCGGGCTTCCTCCGATCTACACCTCCACTCTATCTCTCTCAATCTAGTAGAAACTAGAAGATCTAATTCTACTCACATTGGATGCTAAGCCCTAAGTCTATTTAGAGGAGAGGTATTCCTTCGAGGGCTCCTCTCAACTCTTATTAACTTCTCTCCTCCAGGGGCCAGGGGGTTTGCTTATATAGTCCCCTCAGGTAAACGTGGGCCGTCGAATCAAACCAACATTGATTGAATGATTATCCTTGATCCTTTAGGTCGGTGGATCATGATCCACAAGTTTGGACGTGATTGGGCAGAACTCCTAGGCGGGCGCCCTGCCCCCGGGCCCGATCGCCTTCCCATTCGTTCCCGTGGCTTCTGGAGTCTTCTAGATAGTAAAAAATTGCGCGGTGCGTTAATATCTCAATGTAATCCTGACATGTGGGCCTTTCTTCCTTATTTCCTGATAACCCCCTGCAGAAACAGATAAACAACAAAACTCATGGAATTCTGTCAGATCAAACCCTAATTCTAGGTGTTGTTTGCATAATGGTCCTTTCTCTTGTTTATTTGGTAATTAAAATTGATACTTAAGAACCATCAACAAATACCCCCATACTTAGGCTTTTACTCGTCCTCGAGAAAAGGTTGGTTAAGAAAAATATCTGGGGTTAAAATATTGTAAAGCATTTTCTTCATACCTGCAGGGTGTAAAAATCCATTGTGTACCGTAGTCAGGGAAATATATGGTCAAGAGTAGAAATCCTTTCTTCTTAATCCTGCTACTTGGAGTTTTTGTATGTTTTTTGAAAAAAGAAATTTAGCATACCTTTATCCTCATAGGTTCTCTCAGGTCACTCATTATCTTTTAATATCTCACTGAGGCTGTTTTAATTTGCAAAAATTCTCAAGCATACTTACCTTGTATTTATTGCCTGATCAAAACAAGATCCGAGGAGAGGAATGCCATACTCTTAGATCAAAGACTTTTGAAAATTAAAAACTTGTCAACTCTTACTGGCATATTGCTTGTTAGAGGGACCATGGACTATCATTTTCTTCTTTCTCTCTTTCTTCCCCTTTTTTTAAGTGGATACCGAGGTACCCCTAATTCTACTGCCGGACACTTGTCCATTTTTTCTGCGAGGTTGTCGAGCACTTGCTCCTTTTTATTTCCTCAAAATATTCATATTTTTGCATAGCCCATGCCTCTAATGCAATAATACTTCGGAAGAGTGAATCTTTCTGAATAAATGTCTTGATCTTAGGAGTATGATAAATCTCTCAACAAGGGTCTAACTCATTTTAAACAAACTTAATACAGAGCAGATAGCTTTTATAATCATCATATTGATATTTTCAGGTTTATCAAGCATATAAAACACTGAGGATGGTAGCTAGAATTTTTGAATGTTTTTAAAATAAATTCTCCAAGCAACAATGATATCAAGAATAAGGTATTCATACTCTACCATCTCACATTCCACAATGACTTAAGTAACACAGGGTTTTAAAATGATTTTCAATAATTGCAAGTTTTTAGGAAATATCACAGAGTGAGATAAATCATGATTAGAAACATTTTAATTTATCATGCCGGAGACAATATTTTGCATAATCAAAGATGTATGTGTATGTATAAAGTGTGCAGAGTATGTACCTGAATCGTGGAGTGGTGTAGTCGAAGTACATTTGGCATGTCGAGGGATCTCCCCCATACTTGTTTTCTGCTTTCTTGTATAAAAATAAAGTAGAGACACACAAGACATACCAAAAATAATAATAATACTCTTTATTAATCTTGAGGCATTTATTACAAATGACTAGTAGCAAACTGACGATTATAGTAAATCTAAACCGAATTTCAAGATAAATAACTAAGATGCATTGCCTCAAGATCTAATCTAGATAACTTAGTGGCGCTCTAACTCCTTGATCTTCTTATTAGCACTAGCAAGATCATGCCTAAGACCTAGTATAACGGTGTTGTGGTTAGAGAGCTGCCTAGTGATGGAGTTAACCAAGGACTGGAGGTCTATGATGACCCTGTCTAGCCTACGGACGTACTCATCAATATCTACTATAGTCTTGCGACGCTTAGGAGGTGTCTCAAAAGTATTAAGAGCATGCTTCGGGGCTGCCTTTGGAGGGATGAAACAGACTTTGGCTGCTCTAATCCCTTCAAAGTAAGGCCTCTCTTCCTCCGTAGTGTAGCGGATACTGCTAATCTCGCCGCTCCGGTGGGTCTTGACTCCAACGACCCTCTCATTGGGTCTAGGTGGAAGGATCCTAGTGCCGACTGGCACTTTGACGGTGGTCTCCTTCTTGGCTGACGGTCCCTTGAGAAGTAGGGGCTGTGGCGGTGCGGTGAGAACTGGTTGAGCATGGTAGGATTGGGCGGAGCTACACTGGCGTAATGGCATGGCTTCTAGCTGTCGCTCTGTGTTGGCTGGGACGAAAGCGTGGGCGTCGGGCTCTTCCTTGGGCTTCATGTTGAGGTTGAAGTGGACAACTTCCCAATTGTCGTGGAACTCTTCGGCTATTGGAGCAGCGAGGGACTAATCAAGCTCTAATTGAAGAAGGAGAGAAGGCTTGAATAGATTGGTGTTTGAAAACTGACGTTAGGGGTCTGTTCATATAGGGGTCAAAAAGTGCCTCTAGGGGTTGTTCGGGTTACTCCCGTCGCCGTGCGTGCGAAACTTTCCATCTGAAGGATTATTTGGTTTACCATAAATGTGTTTTCCATGACAGAGGAAATCAGGACCGAGAGGGGGCAGGAGCTGGGCGCCCGCCCTCATCATCAGGGCGCCCGCCCTGTGCCTGGCCCCTCTGTGGGCCCGCTTCCTCGAGCGTATTTCTAGATGCAGACTTTATTAGGAAAATATATGTATGGCCCCAAAACGTCAGACTAAAAAGGTCGGGCTCTAATTTTCCATAGGAAGGTAAAAATGGATTACGTCTATCTCTTCTAATTCTTTATTGGTCTCTAAAAATAATTTAAGACGTTGACCATTTACCTTGAATAATGTACCTTCGTCATTTTGAAGTGTGATAGCTCCGTGGGATGATGAATTAATTACCTTGAATGGTCCTTCCCATTTACTTTGGAGTTTTCCATGCCCGAAAAGCTTCACCCTGGAATTGAAAAGTAATAGCTTATCTCCGGGTGCGAACTCCTTCTTGATCCTCTTGTCATGCCACCTTTTGACTCTTTCTTTGTAGATCTTTGAATTGTGATATGCTTTCTCTCGCCATTCTTCCAATTCTGATAGTTGCATTCTTTCTATGATCTCCAGCGACATCTAGGTCCATATTCCATCTTCTTATGGCCCAGTGTGCTTTGAATTCTAGTTCAACAGGTAGGTGGCAAGTCTTCCCGTACACTAACTGGTATGGAGACATTCCAATTGGGGTCTTGTATGCTGTCCGGTATGCCCAGAGTGCATCGGGTAACTTGTCTTTCCATGCCGTCCCATCTCATTGACTGTTTTTTGAATAATATTCTTGATTTGTTATTGGAAGTCTCTGCTTGGCCACTTGTCTGAGGATGGTAGGGGGTAGCGATGTTGTGACGGATTCTATGTTTTGATAGATATTGCTTAAAGCGTTTGTCAATGAAGTGTGCTCCTCCATCACTTATCACTACTCTGGGAACTCCAAATCTTGGAAATATAACTTCTTCAAACATCCTCTTTGAACTGATGTTGTCGGCGTGTTTGCAAGGTAGTGCCTCTACCCACTTGGAGACGTAGTCAACTGCCACCAAGATGTACTCACACTTCTTTGATGGGGGAAATGGACCCATATAGTCTATTCCCCAGACATGAAAGAGCTCAATCTGAAGGTTGTTGGTGAGTGGCATGGCATCTCTTGTGTTTTTGTTTCCGTGCCTTTAACATGGCCCATATCTTCTGATATATTGCTTCGTGTCTTCATACATTGTAGGCCAGTAGAATCCACACTGCCAGATCTTTGAATGTGTACGGAATGCTCCATAATGACCTCCATATGGTGATGAATGACATCTGTCGATGATCTTCCATCCTTCCTCAGTGGTCACACATCTCATGAGTAAGCCATCAGAGCATACTCGGAAGAGGTATGGCTCATCCCATATATGTGAACGACTTTCTTGAATAAGCTTCTTCTTGTTTGCTCCTGGTGGTACATACCCTGAAACCATAAAATTAACAATATCTGCATACCAGGGGTCAGACCCGTTAATCCCGTAGAGCATGTCGTCCCGGAGTGAATCATTGATGGGGGTTTCCTGTGGACTCTTAAAATACATTCTAGACAAGTGATCAACAACAGAGTTTTCTACTCCCTTTTTATCTTTTATTTCTAAGTCAAATTCTTGGAGTAATAAGATCCATCTAGTCAGGCGAGGATTAGCATCTTTTTTAGTGAGCAAATATTTTAGTTCAGCATGATCAGTGTAAACAATTATTTTAGCTCCAACTAAATAAGATCTAAATTTATCAATGGCAAAGACAACAACCAGAAGCTCTTTTTCAGTGGTTGCATAATTAAGTTGAGCTCCTATCAAAGTTTTACTAGCATAAGAAATTGCATGATGCTTCTTATTTCTAGTTTGTCACAAAACTGCCCCCACAGCATAATCACTAGCATCACACATAATTTCAAAAGGCAACGACCAATCAGGGGGTTGAATGATTGGTGTAGAGATGAGTGCATTCTTTAATAATTTGAAAGATGTTAGGCATGCATCATCAAATTCGGAAGGGGCATCCTTGGCTAGCAAAAGAGTAAGTGGTCTAGCAATGAATGGGAAATCTTTTATGAATCTGCGATAAAAACCAGCATGACCAAGAAAGCTTCGAATTCCTTTTATATTCACAGGTGGAGGTAGTTGTTCAATTACTTCAATTTTAGCTTTGTCTACTTCAATACCTCTTTCAGACACTAAGTGTCCCAGCACTATTCCTTCCCTAACCATAAAATGACATTTTTCCCAATTAAGGACTAAGTGCTTTTCTTCACATCTTTGCAAAACCTTGTCTAAGTTAGAAGGAGACTACGGTTGCAGTCTTCTCTATTTATCACTCACATCGAAAGACATTCTTTGTGCCTAAAGGGGTAGTAGTAATAGACCGGTTAGTCAGATGCACCCTTTCTCCCAGTGGTAAAAATATAAATACGATAACTCTGGATAACCTCCCGGGTGAAATGCTCACCGATATCCGTGCGCTTGCGGATCAATTCCTTATTGCGTTCCCAAATATCAACAGTTTGCATAATGGTCTTTTCTCTTGTTTATTTGATAATTAAAATTGATACTTAAGAACCGTCAACAACAGTGACAGTCACATACCTTAAGATGTTACCTTAATTGAAGAGTGATGGTACAATATCACCTTGTGGAAGCTTTTCTTTCTCAATGGTTGGGCATCTTGTTCGTGGCACTCTTCGTCTCGTTCCATGGATTATCTCTCTATGATGGACGAGCTATGTCTTTCTTGTGCAAATTGTTAAACTTCATGTGTCTCCCTCTTTATCTCCATTCTGAATTTATCTCAGGACTTCTCAAATTGATATTGAAAATTTTTCTGCAGGGGTTAGTCCAACAAAATATACCAGTGTCTACACAAGTAGTTTTTAGTTCAATAACCAAACTAGACTCCATGTCTAATCGGATTAAGGAAGGATATTTAACCTAAGCACCATGCTTAATTTAAATGCCAATGGAAGTATGTCGAGTACTTCCAAACCAACACTTACTTGTGAATAGACAAAGGTAGCATGACAACATTATAGAGATCTACTCAAGTGGGGATGAAGTAGAATGATTAGTGTTTAACAAATTGAGCATGTCTTAAGGGTAGGGACAACCAACATAGCAACATGGCAAAGGATGTTTTTGTGTAAGGTATTCCCCTCAGCTTGAAGTCAAGTTTGGATGAATTTAATTCAATGTTGCATGATGATTGGTTGGACATACCTTGTTGTTATTCTTCACTCTTTTACTTCAAGCATGAATCGCGAAGATAACGGGATTGCTTTCCCCCAAGCTGAATGTTGACATAGTCTTTAATCTTGAATCCGCACAACACAGATGTTCTTCAATATTCTTGAGCTTCAAAATGTCAGTGATGATTGCAGCGCTTCCAAGTTGATGAAGATATCTTGATCATTGGGGATTCTCTCTTTAAATCATGTCAAACTCAAATAGACAACAAAACTTGTGGCACCGATTAAACATTAGTAGTTGGCCACTTAAGCCTTAGTTGTCCAAGCTTTTTAGATTTTTCTTAATTTTTTTCTAAACAGAGTTTCAACAAGATCTCTTTCTTAATATATATATATTTTTGGGTTTTAATCTTTTTATGAAGCAAAAGGAAATGGAACAGGATGAATGCATGTTTATTTACTTTTATTTATTTATTTTTTTATTCCACCACGGTGAATATCCGTGTGGTCTTTTACACACCACACAATTTATTCACATGGGGTTTTAGTATTTAAGATGCAATGAGTTATATAAAATATTTTTATTATATTTTCTAATGCAATAATAATGCAGAAAGATACATATTTTATGAAGAAATGATGATGAAAAATAAATATGCTAAAAACAAATGCAGAAAAGATAAATACAATAAACCTACTAAAGCTAGTGATATATTAAATTAGCAGACATCAAGATCATTATCAAAATCTTCACACCAATTGCTTCCCCAGCAACGGCGCCAAAAATGCTTGTTGACATTCGTTAAGTGTAATAAGAATAAGAAAAATTCCGCAAGCGCACAGAACATCATCGTAGCATTTTATCGGGAATATTCGAGGTATCGTTATTTATATTTTACCACTGGGAAGCTAAGGTCAAAGAATCTGATAACTTACTATCATGCATCTACTAATTTAATAAACCAACTAGACTAAAGTAGGGGTAAATGATATATGATAGGTAATAATATAAAGATGAGAATTCTATGATAAATGCGTAGATAGCCATAGCGGGAGGACAACGGGAGAGACCTAGGTTCCTCTATACTTCTCTATTACTTCAGTTCTATGATAACAAAGAATAAATAGATATAGCAATCACATATTAGCACTTTGGGACATCAGAACACCAACCACAGAAAGAGAACTGGAAGGGGGTTGGGAAGCTCTGACTACGGTCCTACAAACACCGATCCGAACGAGGTGGAATACGTCGACCGTTAGGGCTGTCACTACCCTAGGGCTACCACAACAATCCGCAGGAATGGGTGCAACCTCAGGTAACCTCTAGTATAGACATCACGTCTACACTAACGATTACTACTCTAATTACCATGAATAACTAGAGCACTCGATGCGAACGGAGATCCTATGCTAAAATATAACAACTACACTACTCGATAATAATAAAGGCATACAAGTAAATAGAGAAGATAAATATATTAAAGTATAAGTCTTACAATAAATATAAAGACATACCAAAACTCTTAAGACTTCTCCAGAACCGAAGCGCAGCTCCGCTCTCCCTAACTCCCGACTAGAACTAATCTACTACATTGGAATGTCTAGCTCTAATTCTCTATAGAGAAAAGGTTATCCTTCGAGGGCACCTCTCAACTCTATAATGATGTGTTCTCCTCCAGGAGCCAGGGGCCTTGCTTATATAGCCTCCTCCTTTGTGCCTTTTTGGTTCAGCAGGTGATGTGGTACTAAACTTTCCACCATATCTCATTAAAATGCACATAGGCCTTAATGGACCAAAATCTGATTTGGACCCAATTAATCCTGCAGCTCTTTTATGTGGAGTCCTTCTTTTATTAATATCTCTTGATTCCGATCTCCAAATATAGCAAATAATATATGCATTTCGATCAGCTCGACGAGATCTTTGTAATGGTGTACTCCATTCTGTGATTGGTGCTTGTACCAGGGCGGGCGCCCTAGGATCAAGGGCGGGCGCCCTGGCCCCGGGCCCGTCTCGGCTCCGCATCGGTCGAGTTGCTTCTAGAGTCTTCCTGATTATGGAAAATTACCGCACACATTAATTCTCTATGTAAACCCGACGTGTGGGCCTTTTCTTCGTATTTTCGGATAATCCCCTGCAGAAATGGACAAACACCAAAACTCGTGAAAATCTGTCAGACGAAACCCTAAGTCTAGGTGTCGGTTGCATTTGGATCCTTTTTCATGATTAGTTGACGGTTAAATGTGAGCATTAAGGACCGTCAACACTCATCTTACTTTTTCTTTTCTTTCGAGGTTCCAGGCACTTGCCCTTTTTATTTCCTCGTATCTTATTTTTTTAGAGCACTCACCTCTTTAAATAATGTAGCAAGTGGTAGTAACCGAAATAACTTGAGCATTTATTTCACAAGGGAAAACAGAAATAGGAGAATGTTCTTGGCTATTCTCTCCTGGATTAAGAGTAGAATATTTTTGGGTGGTTCTGGAGATGGAAATGGGTGGATATATGTGGATGCGTACTTCCGGAGTAGAAGCAGCATGTGTGAGTGAACGTGCAAGTGAATCTCGATTTAACCACATGGCAAGCTCCTAAGGGTCTACACAGCTTGACCACACTCAATGCTCATAAGCAGTAAAAAGTAAATGTGTGGCTCATAGTCTAATATGTATATATGGTTGTGGTAGGATTTTAAACTCTCATCATACAGGAACTCATCATGTGATATTTTAAAGATTTTCAAAGATAAAATTCTCCAGAATTCTAGCATCTCTAGGAACAGATAAACAGTAGCTCAACCTTCCCATATCATATCCGTTAACAACTTAGACTTTAGATCAAGTACTCTTCCCACA
This sequence comes from Sorghum bicolor, assembly GCF_000003195.3. Classification (NCBI taxonomy): domain Eukaryota; kingdom Viridiplantae; phylum Streptophyta; class Magnoliopsida; order Poales; family Poaceae; genus Sorghum; species Sorghum bicolor. The sequence continues at coordinate 20,446,704 of NC_012872.2, forward strand.
AGTTCAGATTTAGAGCAAATCTTAATTAATAACAGTCATGCCTAAACTTGAGAGAGATTTTAATTTTGAGATCTAGTCATGGTAGAGCAACTATTCATCATTTCCATGTGAGAGCTTATCATGAGGGTTCATAGCAAATTTTATTTATTTATTTATTTAGCAAACTAAGCAAATATATATATAAGCACAAAATCTTTATTTGGGTTTTTATGATTATGCATCTTTTTATTATTTGAGTAAAGTATAAACATGAGTAGAATACTTAGCAGGATAAATGGGGGTGCTCTCCCCCAAGCTGGATTTTGACATAATTTCTCCTGATGTAGCTAGCAGGTGGCTAAGGTATATTTGAATGTCAGCAGCACTCTGACAGCGATTAGGATGTCCTCCGTCTGCTAGTCTTCTTTGATCCTTGAATTTTGTGGAGCTCAAATAGACAACAAAGCTTTGTGGAACTAGTTAAGTGTTAGCATAAATATATAGCCTTTATCATGTGGAGCCTCCTCGATAAATGTTACACTCTTTGGTAGGATCATAAATTTATTTTTATATTTTCATTTTTATAGCACATAAATATATTTATTTTATTTTTATGCCACCACAGTGAATGTACTTATGGGTTTTTTTTGCCATGAGCATACTCACATGGGGCTTACTATTTTTAACATTTTTATTTTCTTTTCAAGATGATATGAACCTGATTAACTAAGCAAACTATTTTAAATAGTTGAAAGGAAAAGGATAACTGCCAAGTTTACCTCTTGGCAAGGCGTTAGGTGTTTTTAAGTCCTCTGAATGGGACTCTCCGTTTTATCAGTCGTCCTGGGATTCGCTGGATGGCGTAGTCGGTGGTTCCGGTGGCGCCTCCTCTTCATGTATAACTATCTTCTCTCTACACACCTGACTCGGTGCTACGATCTCCTCAGGACAGTTCTGTTCAAGTTGTATGTCTTCAGACCTTACCACTTCTCCTTCGTAGTTTGCCCGTCCTGTAACGTCCCGCCTCCACGATGCCGGGCCCGCTTACATCTGACAGCTTTTCTAGGACATAGTCAGCCCCCACAGACCAACACTAGTCTTTTCTGCACACTTTGTCCTCACTCGTGCGCACCCGGGAACTACTTCCCGGTCAGTCACCCATCCCTAAATTGCTCTAGGCCAAGCACGCTTAACTTTAGAGTTCTTTCGAGATAGGCTCCCGAAAAAGAAGTTGCAACTTGTTGGTATGAGTCTCCTATTAATCCTATTAAGTACTGGGCCGGGTGTTACACATCCATCCTTGATGATTTGCCTCCTCTGGTTGCGGTTGTGTCGTCTTCTTCTTGTCCTGACCTGCTTAGAGTCTTCAACTATATAGTTAGGGTCAGTAAAATAGCGGTGTACCTTCTCAGAGGGGAAGTGCATGTGTACTTCTCCGGTTCCAATGTAGATGATTGCTTTAACGGTGCTGAGGAACAGTCTCCCAAGGATGATGGGTGGATCGTACTTGTCTTCTCCCATGTCAATAACCTTCAACCTTTCGGAATGTTTGATCTACCATCTGGAGCTGAATGTATGTCGATTTTAGGAGCATGGTTCCAAATAGAAGCTGATAGGTGACTGTGGCCATTATGTTGACGCTTGACCCGGTGTCGCAAAGCGTCTTCTGGAAGTTGTATCCATTAATAGACCACTGGATGCTTGGGATACCTGAGTCGTCCTTTTTGGTCAGGAACGGTGATTTAAGTCGACGATCTTCACCTCCTTGAACTGCAGTGACCATCTTAGCAGACTCGGTCCACATTTGCTTGTTCCTGTTCCTCCTGTTGGTCCTCTTCCTTGGTTCATGTTGGGATTGCTCTGAGATTTGTGTAATCTTGTTCTCGAAGGAAAACGTCTCCTTCTTCCCCTTGATGTAGAAACTGATCTTGGCAACACTAGCATAGATGATAGCTCCCGATGTGTTCAGGAATGGCCTCCCTAGGATGATGGGTGCCCTCTCATCAGTATCAGTCTCTATCACCACGAAGTCTGCTGGAGCGTATAAGGTACCAACTTGGATGTAGAGGTTCTTCAGTATTCCCTTTGGAAAACTTAGTGTCCGATCTGCAAGCCTGGGCATAATGTTGACGCTGGAGCCAAAGTCGCAGAGTGCTTCTGGGAAGTCCACCATGCCGATGGAGATCGGGATGATGGGGCGTCCTGGATCGCCACTCTTGACCGGCAGAAGGTCAGTAATTACTTCCACAATGGGGTTGCTCCAGTAGTTACGTCCTCAAGCATCTCAGGACAGTGATTGCCTGAGTGTCTAGTATCTCCAGTGTGTTTGTGCTCGTAGATCCAGGTTCTTCACTTGGTGGAGTCTGGGAGTTGTAAAACTCTTCCATGTTTTGCTTGAAGTGTACCTGCTCATAGAGACAAGGCAGAGATCAAGTGCATGGGCCCTGTTGGTGGAAAACACCAACAGAACCAAAAGTGTATTTGTTCTTCTCTAACCTTAAGCATAGTGAGCAAGACGAAGTTGATGGATAATAAGATCATGAGTGTAGCATTTAAAACATTTGTCAGATCAGATTGCTCAACCTAATGGAAAGACAATCTATCTATATTTATGTGTTTTGTTTATATCTTCCAGAGATTGAATGTGCAACATTTTAGCTTATATGATTAGGAGTGTGGGATCACGAAGGTAGTACTATAAACAAAGATTAAAGGACTAAACATGCTGAATTAATTGGGTTGGTTAATTTATAGTTATAAATCATACATGTTTGTCTCTTTATTCATGTGAACGCTAGAACCAAGGAGAAACTTATAAAAGTGATAGTCAAGTACCTTAAGATGTTACCTTACATGAAGAGTGATGGTACAGTATCACCTTGTGGAAGCTTTCCTTTCTTAGCGGTTGTGCATCGTGTTTGTAGCACCCTCCATGGATTATCTCTTGTGAGCTACGCCTTCCTTGTGTAAATTGTTAACCTTCATGCGTCTCTCTCTTTGTCTCCAATGTGAGTTTATCTCAGGACTTCCCAGGTCGATATTGAAAGTTTTCCTGCAGGGGTTAGTCCAACAAAATATCCAATATCTACTATAGCATACTATCGGCTCAAAGATCAACTTAGACACCATGTCTAATTTGATTTAGGAGGGCATTTTAACCTAAGCATCAAGCTTAATTTAAACTCCCTTGGAAGTAAGATCATCAGCCCTAAACTAAGCACCATGCTTAATTAAGAGATAAATGAAACTACTCCAAACCTAGACATATACTAAAGCAAATAAAGGTAGCATCAGAGCATTTATAGAGTTCTAGTCAAGTGGAGATGAAGTAGTGTGATTAGTATTTAACAAATTGACCATGTCTCAAAGGTAGGGACAACCAACACAGCAACATAGCAAGGGATGTTTTTATGTAAAGTACTCCCTCAAGCTTGAATTTTGCAAAATTCAAGTTTGGATGAATTTAATTCAATGTTGTCTCATGATTGGTTGGACATACCTTGTGCTTGTCATTCATCCGATGTTCTTGCTCCAATCCTGGAAAGGTTAGTGACAAGAATACCCGAAGGAATTTTTTTACAATTATCCTTATTTGCTCAACACACAAGGTAATGTTGCAAATAATTAAAAGCTCATGTTATGATCTAATCAGTGCTTATTTTAGGACACTAAGCTTGTCCTTGGGAAACCATCAATTTATGTCGGTGAAGTGGTTTCCCCTCCAACGCTGACCTATATCAAGATCAACTCAACGAGATCTGCAATATTTATTATAGACATATGCATCGACAACCGCCCTTTTAAAGTTTTTATAAATAGAAAGGAAGAGGGGGTTGGAGATCTTGAATGTGGTGATGTTGGAGAGACCAATGGATTGTGAAGATATTGCATATGAGCATGGAGTAAATGAAGTGGCTATGAAATACATTCCATGCTCATTAATGCTTGGAGTGAAATCCATGTGGTGTGGTGAAAATGGTAAGGTGAATGTGGTAAAAAAAGAAAAGAAAAAGGATACACGGACGACTTGGTTCGAAACTAGCATAGCTACAGTTCCCCGGCAACAGCGCCAGAAAGCTTGTTGGGTATTTTAAACGGAAACAGAAAAATCCGCAAGCGCACGGATACCGATGTAGCTTTCACCCGGGAGTATTCCAGAGTATCGATTTTCCACAGGGAACGTGAGTGTACTAATTAAGATTCAAGATCGCCCAAGGATAACTATATAATTATTTTTGGTGAGAAGAGAGGAAGTTTCTTGAGAGTTCTCTAGTTGATCCGAACGAGGTGGAATACGTCGACCGTTAGGGCTGTCACTACCCTAGGGCTACCACAACAATCCGCAGGATTGGGTGCAATTCCAGGCAATTGCAAGACTAAACACCACGTCTAATCTATTAATTACTACTCTAGCGTTATAAAGACTAGAGCACTTGATGCAAGCGGGAATCCAATAAATAACTTGAAAGTAAATAAAAGTAATTAAAGAACTTAGGAATTATGAATTGAAGAACCTGGAGAACGATGAAGAACGAACCAGTTGCTGCAAAAGTACAATGTTGAGGAACATCCGACAGATCCGGCTCCTCCTCCGCTCTCCTCTTCTCTCTCCCTATTTCTAGATTACAACTAGAACTAACTAGAACTAGAACTAGAGGTACTAGAACTAGAACTAGACGAACTAGAGGGATCCTCTCTACTTAGATGAAGAATTGAAACCCTAGCTTTGATTCTGTAGAAGAGGTATGCCTCCAGGGGCTGGTGGGGGTCTGCTTATATGGTCCCCTCATGTGAATCTGGGCCATCGGATCAAACGGACATTAATCGCACGGTTTTCCTTGATCCTTTAGGTCGATGGAGCATAATCCGCGAGACAGGTCCTGTTTAGACTCTATAGCTGGGCGGGCGCCCTAGGGGGGAGGGCGGGCGCCCTGCCCCCGGGCTCGATTGCCTTCCCGTTCGTTCCCGTGGCTTCTGGAGTCTTCTAGATGATAGAAAATTAGCACACACGTTAATATCTCTATGTAAACCCGACGTGTGGGCCTTTCCTCCGTATTTCCTGATAACCCCCCTGTAGAAATAGACAAACACCAAAACTCGTGGAATTCTGTCAGATAAAACCCTAAGTCTAGGTGTTGGTTGCATTTGGATCCTTTTTCATGATTAGTTGATGGTTAAATGTGAGCATTAAGGACTGTCAATAGATGTGCGACACTGAGGTGACAACATGGTGATGGCAGCCTTGTAGATGTCCATACACCATCTACTGGCCTCATGCTATGGTGTTACATGTGTACGTGCTATACTTATCTCTAAAGCATGTAGTGGACAACACTATATAGATGTAGATGTTTCACGGGCACGCCTGTAAAGGCGCGACCATGAACTAGGTAGCACGTCGAGGCATGCTCGATGTTTCACGGGCATGCCTTCTGCTGCCTTGGTGACAAGGCAGTGACAGGATGACAGGTGGTCCATGGTCACACCTTTAGTGCCATGCGCGACACTAAGGTGACAACATGGTGGTGACGGTATGCTGGCCACTTTGGGGGAGGGGTATGAGCTCCTTTTCCTGCACGCCTGTGGTATCCTCTTAGTGTCACACTAAACTATTCTCACCACCGACGACATCCTACACCACCAACCCACGAGGGTGTTTGTGCTGTCACCTCTATTGGGCCAATTGTGCCGTTGTTGTCACCCACGAACCTGGTTGTCCCAAGCTTTGTATGGTACTCAGTGCTATCAAAAATAACACGTACCCACCTCGTAAACCTTGTCACTGATCGCCTATAAAACGGTCCCTAGCTCCCCCTCACAATAGGTCACTCCACGCCAATACTCATCATCCACATACGACCTCTGCTCAAACATCAATTAGAGGGAAGAAGTTGATGTTGGAAATAAAAGCAATTTAGCGATGCATAAATTAATTCTGACAACTAGGAAAAGGCTAACAACATGTATCACAGATATATGAATCGAAACTAGCACTACGATTTGAATCAAGTTCATAGAATCTAGTGCTAGCAACAGAAATGATATGAAACCGAATAACACGGAAAGGATAGACATCCTTACAATGGGGTTGTCGCCGTGAAGGAAGAAGAAGAAGAACGTCGATGGAGATCGGCGAACACCGGGCGTAGTGGGAAGAAGACGTCCAGCGAGCAGTCGCAACGGCGCTTCCCAAAAACCTAATACGCCCCCTACCCCATGCAGGGATGCGAGGAGACGTAGGCTTCAGAGCCTGCTCTCCCAACACCGATGGCACGTCGGCGACGGGATGGGGAAGCTGGCGGCAGCACAGTAGTGTGGCGAGGAAGAGATGAATCTCAGGTGCAAAGGACGAAGTCTCGCCCCATATTTATACACGCGTCACATGCAACAAATAGGCAAGCAATCAATCACCGTATTATGGAAACTTTACCTGCCGTTTACGCACTTGCCATAATACAAAAATAATTACTTACCAAATAGGCTAGTGCAATCTCCTCCATGCATGCAAAACTTCCAAGTAGCAAAAGGGGAAACTTTACCTGCCATTTACGCACTTGCCATAATACAAAAATAATTACTTACCAAATAGGCTAGTGCAATCTCCTCCATGCATGCAAAACTTTCAAGTAGCAAAAGGAAGCCGCGCACCCGCAAGGGTTGAAGCGGGAAATCGCCGGACCATTCACGCGCATGTCGTGCATGCGCGCCCATTGGCCCGGCCCGGCGAGGCGAGGCGAGCGAGCGCGCGTGCGTGTGGTTCTTCCTTTTCCTCTCCCCAATTGCTTCAACAAGATGGAGATAGCTCAACTTTTTAAGTTGGCCTCACTCCACTTGAAGTAGCAAGGTGGGACTAAAGTCCCCCACCTTTCCATATATACATGCATGTATGAGTGGGCCTTTGGAATTTATTTGGAATTATTTGGCCCAAGGCCCAAAACATCTAAAAATCCCCCACCACATCCCAAGGGAACGCGAGTCATACTCCCTGTACCACAGTACTGTTAATATACCAGCTATTCAGTGGAGACCGGTTAAGGTTGAACATCCACCTAGAACAACAAGATAGACCCATCCGCAACTACACAATGGACTAGGCCTTGAATTGGCAGTTTGGTGCGAATAGGCTTCACTCGAAGTCTTGATTGGTACTAGGCTACCATAGCCAATCCCGCGAGTGGAGCGTATAAGTCATACTCCTAACTCACTTCATGAGCCTATTAAAGAATACCCAATTCTTATAAACTGCGACTAACAGTTGGGCTCACATAGGTGTGTTCTTACAAGAATACTCTGTAGGACAGTATCTTGCTATAAGGCCTCAGAACACATTAAGACAAAGTCAACCTGCCTTACAGAAATGAGAGTACTGCATCTCCAACGGAGTGGGTCAAATGAAACGATTATACTCTCCCATTAACCAACAACTTGTTCTTCCCAGGTCCTAATTCACGGGATCTCCGATCACATAGGTTGGGTTACTGCTGAGGTTAACTCACATGGGTCTCAATACCATCTCCTTCGATGCATTGTCAATCACGGTGCGTGATAGTCCCTTTGTAAAGGGATCTGCCAGGTTTTTAGCTGTCTGGATGTAGTCCACAGCTATTACTCTGGAGCTCCTTAATTTCCTGACAGACTTCAGTCTACGCTTTATATGTTTGCTGGACTTCTTCCCATTATCCTGACTATTCTTCACCTTTGTGATCATTGTTTGATTGTCACAGTTTATGAGAATAGCAGGAATTGGTTTCTCAACCAACGGCAAGTCCATCAACATATCTCTTAGCCACTCAGCCTCAGTAGAGGCTGTATCCAGAGCTGTAAGCTCTGCCTCCATTGTGGACTTTGTAAGTATTGTCTGCTTACAAGACCTCCAAGAGACAGCACCACCACCCAGAGTGAATATGTATCCACTAGTGGCCTTAAGCTCATCAGCTTCTAAAATCCAGTTTGAATCACTATATGCTTCAAGTACCCCTAGGTACCCTGAATAGTGAATTGCATAACTCATTGTACCTTTTAGGTAACGCATTACCCGATCAATACCACGCCAATGATCACTTCCTGGATTAGAGGAAAATCTACTCAACTTGCTTACAACAAATGAGATATCAGGGCGGGTTGCGCTAGCTAGATACATTAATGAGCCAATAATTTGAGAGTATCTTAGATGATCCTTTCCTAGCCTCTTATTCTTTCGAAGTATTAGACTAGGATCATAGGGTGTTGGAGAAGGTTTGCAATCCATATAACCGAAACAGTTCAAAATCTTTTCCACATAATGAGACTGCAAAAGAGTAATCCCATTCTCACCCTTATTAAGTTTATTATTGAGGATCACATCGGCTTCTCCCAAATCTTTCATGTCAAAGTTTTGGGATAAGAATGATTTAACATCATTGATCTCATCGATGCTCGTCCCAAAAATTAGTATGTCGTCAATATACAAACACAAGATTACTCCTTTGCCCCCACCATAACGATAATACACACAAGTGTCGGCTTCATTTATTGCAAACCCAGCAGAGGTCAACGTCTTTTCAAACTTCTCATGCCATTGCTTTGGTGCTTGCTTTAAGCCGTACAAGGATTTGAGTAACCTGCACACCTTGCCCTCTTGTCCTTGTGCTATAAATCCATCAGGCTAATTCATATAAATTTCTTCCTCTAACTTTCCATTAAGGAAAGCCGTCTTCACGTCTATCTGATGGACAAGAAGCTTATGGTAAGCAGCTAAGGATAATAGCACTCGGATTGTAGTTAATCTGGCAACAGGTGAGTAGGTATCAAAGAAATCCTCATCTTCTTTCTGTGTAAAACCTTTAGCAACAAGCCTTGCCTTGTACTTTTCAATAGTACCATCAGGCCTGAGTTTCTTCTTAAATACCCATTTACAGCCAATTGTCTGCAACCCGCTGGTTTATCTACTACTTCCCGTGTTCCATTTGCAGTGATGGAGTCCATCTCACTACGGACTGCATCCTTCCAATAATCTGAATCTGGTGATGCATATGCCTCTGCAATGGTTGTGGGAGTATCATCTATGAGATAGACAATGAAGTCATCACCAAAGGATTTTTCAACCCTTTGTCTTTTACTCCTTCTAGGAGCTACAACATTGCTATCCTCTTCAATACCAAGTGGGTCTATAAATGGCTCTATCGTAGGTGTGGGCTCAGGAATAAATTCATTAGACGAACTCAGTAAAGAATAAGCAACATTCATCGAGAAAATATTCTCAAAGAAAGTAACATCCCGTGACTCCAACAGTGTATCAACTAAAACATCAGGCACTTCAGATTTTATCACTAAGAACTTATAAGCCGTGGTATGGTGCGCATGACCCAAAAAGATACAATCAACAGTCTTTGGTCCAAGCTTGCGTTTCTTATTAATTGGTACGCTGACCATGGCCAAACAGCCCCACGTACGCAAGTAATGGAGTGATGGTTTCCTTCCTTTCCATCCTTCATACGGAGTAACTTCACTATTCTTAGTTGGAACTCTATTTAGAACATGACATGTTGTTAAAACAGCCTCCCCCCACCATGCCTTCGCCATACCGGATGTTCCTAACATGGCATTCACCAAGTCCATTAACGTCCGGTTCTTTCTTTCAGCAACCCCATTGGATTGGGGCGAATATGGTGGTGTCCGTTCATGAATTATTCCATTCTCCACACAGAAAAGATCAAACTCATTGGAAAAATACTTCCCACCACGATCAGACCTAACACGCTTGATTTTCTTTTCTAATTGGTTCTCTACCTCAGCCTTATAAGTCTTAAAACATTCAAACGCCTCATCTTTAGTTATTAGAAGAAACACATAGCAATATTTAGTTGCATCATCAATTAAAGTCATGAAGTATCTTTTTCCTCCTTTTGTCAACACACCATTCATTTCACAAATATCAGAATGTATGAGCTCTAGTAATGTCGTGCACCTCTCGTCTACAGCCTTGTGAGGCTTACGAGGTTGCTTCGCTTGCACACATGCTTGACATTTAGAGCCTTTGACAATAGAAAAGTTCGGAATTAAACTCATACTGGATAAACGCGTCATACAACCAAAATTAATGTGACACAAACGTGAATGCCATATATCAGCCACTAAATTGTTTGAATCACACACATGGTTCACAAGTTTATTACAGAAATCGGAGAGTGAAAAGCGGAACAAGCCTCCGCTCTCGTAGCCTTTGCCAATAAATTGGCCATACCTCGAGACGACTACTTTATTTGACTCAAACACCAGCTTGAACCCATCTCGACACAAGAGGGATCCACTAACGAGGTTCTTCTTTATTGAGGGCGCATGCTGCACGTTCTTGAGCCGCACGATCTTTCCCGAAGTGAACTTCAGATCGACTGAACAAACACTAAGAATAGAAGCATGCGAGCCGTTCCCCATCATGACGGTCGAACCTCGTGCGATCTGGTAAGATGAAAACATAGAAATATCAGTACAAACATGAATATTGGCTCATGTATCAATCCACCAATCATTAGATTGAAATACAGAAAATGCACTAGGTAAATAATTACCATACCCAGATCCGCTAGGATCACCAATAGTCACGTTGGCAAATTTCTGCCCCTGCTGATTCTTCCTGCCTTTGCGGTTCTTGCACTTCTTGGCGAAGTGTCCATTCTCACCGCAAACGAAGCACACAACTTCATCCATGTTCATCTTCTTCTTCTTGAACTGAGTAGTTTGAATAGCCTTCTGCTTGTTCTTGCCAGCATGCTGCATCACATTGGCACTAGACTGTTCTGGGGCTTTTGGTGGAGCATCCTTTGCCCGAGCCTTCTCTTCAACATCAAGACCAGCCAACAGATCCTCAACTGAGATCTTCTGTCTTTTATGTTTCAGAGCTGTGGTAAAGTTTCTCCATGACGGAGGCAACTTGGCAATTATACCACCAGCCACAAACTTGTCTGGCAAGACGTGTCCAAGTTGTTTAAGTTCCCTCACTATAAGTTGGAACTCAAGAGCCTGTTCCTTGACTGAACGGTTTTCAACTATTTTGAAGTCGTGGTACTTCTCCATCACATACAACTCGTGCCCAACGTCTGCAGCACCGAACTTATGTTCAAGTGCCTCCCACAGTTCAGCAGCACTTTTGATGTTCATGTAAACATCACACAACTGGTCAGAGAGAACGCTAAGAACGCATCCGACGAAAATCGTCGTAGCCGCAGTAAACTCCTGCACCTCTTTCTAAGATCCGAGAGGTAGTGCGGGAGGATTACCTACGACCCAAAACACGCCCATAGCCGTGAGCCACAACTGGGCCCTCGTCTGCCATCTCTTGAAATTCACACCAGTGAACTTCTCCGGTTTCATCGCATCAGTATATCCCTTAGTCCTTGCTAATGCTTATCTGGTTTTTGGAATGTTGGAAATAAAAGCAATTTAGCGATGCATAAATTAATTCCGACAACAAGGAAAAGGTTAACAACATGTATCACAGATAAATGAATCGAAACTAGCACTACGATTTGAATCAAGTTCACAGAATCTAGTGCTAGCAACAGAAATGATATGAAACCGAATAACACGGAAAGGATAGACATCCTTATAGTGGGGTTGTCGGCGTGAAGGAAGAAGAAGAATAAGACCGTCGATGGAGATCGGCGAACACCGGGCGTAGTGGGAAGAAGACGTCCAGCGAGCAGTCGCGACGGCGCTTCCCAAAAACCTGATACGCCCCCTACCCCGTGCAGGGACGCGAGGAGACGTAGGCTTCAGAGCCTGCTCTCCCAACACCGATGGCACGTCGGCGACGGGATGGGGAAGACAGTGGCAGCGCAGTAGTGTGGCGAGGAAGAGATGAATCTCAGGTGCAAAGGACGACGTCTCGCCCCATATTTATACACGCGTCGCACGCAACAAATAGGCAAGCAATCAATCACCGTATTATGGAAACTTTACCTGCCATTTACGCACTTGCCATAATACAAAAATAATTACTTACCAAATAGGCTAGCGCAATCTCCTCCATGCATGCAAAACTTCCAAGTAGCAAAAGGAAGCCGCACACCCGCAAGGGTTGAAGCGGGAAATCGCCGGACCATTCACGCGCATGTCGTGCATGCGCGCCCATTGGCCCGGCCCGGCGAGGCGAGGCGAGCGAGCGCGCGTGTGGTTCTTCCTTTTCCTCTCCCCAATTGCTTCAACAAGATGGAGATAGCTCAACTTTTTAAGTTGGCCTCACTCCACTTGAAGTAGCAAGGTGGGACTAAAGTCCCCCACCTTTCCATATATACATGCATGTATGAGTGGGCCTTTGGGATTTATTTGGAATTGTTTGGCCCAAGGCCCAAAACATCTAAAAGTTGACACCCTCAAGATGTGCTTAGATGAAGAAGAGCTCGCCAAGGCCATCTTTGCTGCCCTAATCCCTACTCTACTGGCAGTAATTATATTGTATATCCTTGTGGGGCGCCTGGTACCCTACAATAGGCCATGGGATAGTTGATGAAATAGGGAGACTCCAGAGGGGCACAAATCCTAGGACAACTTTATTATGATATCAGGTTTGCTGTGATCTCATGCGGGTTCATGCCACTACGACAGCCATAATATCTACTTTTATTTTTATTCCGCCATGTATATGGCTATATGTCTATAATTATATTCCGTGTGGCTACTATATGGAGGAAGTCCACATGGCCTAAACCTTTTGTGAGCCTACAGTTTGGTTATTATACCGATTCAAATTCATGTCCAGCATATATCCAAAGTGCGAGTCACATTTTTTTCTTGACCACCAGAGTGTATTTGGTAGTAAATCTATTTGGAGGCATACAAATTAATAGCACTTGGGGTATAGATTTAATAAAAACTAAGTTTGTCTAACTCGCACGCACCTTGTAACTATATTCCGTTTGGCTATTCAAGTATGTTTGGAGTCTTTTGGCTCATTCTTTGGGATCTGTTTGTAGACCAAACAGTTTGGAACAGTATTGGACTTGGGTTCAAAATATTTTACCTCAAGTTCCTAGTATGCATACTGTCGGTTTGGCGGCAGTTGTTTGGGCCATTTGGAGAACTAGAAACAATGTCTGTTTTAATAACAAGAAAATGAGATCTCCTACTAAGATTTTTTGCTTGATTTGTTCTCTTTAGCACGTCTTTTGGATCAAATCATAAACTTTGTAATTTCGTTGCCTTGGTAATGAAATTCGGTTTTACCGGTGTGGAAAAAATATTCCGTTTGGCTATTACACTCAGGAAGTCCACATGTCCTAAACCGTTGTGGGGCCACAATCTGACTATTATATTGGTCTAAATCCATGTCCATTGTCTATTTAAAGTGGAAGTCACAAATGGGTACATACTTTTTATATTATTTAATTCCCCAAACCCTTGAGACATGGCATTGGTGTCTCCATCCCAAACTTCTGAGCGATAGTTTGGGAGCCTCTGTGTAAGGCCATGTCCGTCATGTGTAAGGTCAGTCTTTGTAGATATTATTCTCTCCATCAACTTATTTCATCCATCTAAGCAAAAATATTTTATCTATAAAATTAGGAGTTGCCTACACTTACTGTCCCCATGTGACTTATTATCTACCATTTGCCCACATTTATTGTCTTTTTATTTTTTATTCGTTGTTCTTTGCCTATGGCTCCTCACGTGCGCTCAACCTTAGCTAATTAAATGTAAAATGAGTGATTTTGCTCTAGTTTTTGGTCAGTACATTGAATGCTATAACGATGGAGGTAACTTAGTGGAGAAGTAATATTATTTGGACTGTAAATATAATAAAATTTGGGCCCGTCAAGGCCATGACCTTCATGTGTAAGGCCAGCCTTTGTAGATATTATTCTCTCCATCCACTTATTTCATCCATCTAAGCAAAAATATTTTATCTAAAAAATTAGGAGTTGCCTACAGTTATTGTCCCCATGTGACTTATTATCTACCACTTGACTGTATTTATTGTCTTTTTATTGCTTATTCGTTGTTCCTTGCCTGTGGTAGCTGATTAAATGTAAAATGAGCGATTTTGCTCTGGCTTTTGGTCAGTACGCCGAATTGAATGCTATAACGATGGAGGTAACTGAGTGGAGAAGTAATATTATTTGGACTATAAGTATAATAAAATTTGGGCCCGTCTAACTGCTGCGTCTCCTATAACTCTATTTTAATAAGACAAGGGTAGTATCTCCTACAACTAAAAAGAACAAAATAAGACTATTACTTCGTGCGACATTCTATCGCTTCCGCCGTCCGCTTCCCCGTGCAAAAGAAAGTTACGACCCACGCTCCTTCCATCGTGCGAAACAAAATTGCCAAACATCGCCCGTCAATCACGCTCCACACGCCAGTCGCCCTGCCCTCTCTGTCCTTCCTTCCCCCGCGTTCCTTCCTTCCCCCGCATCTCTGGCCGCGTAGTTCTCGCCGCCAACGCTGTCAGGAGCTTCCTTCTTCTCCGGCTCGTTGTTTCTCTCCCGCTCGGGCAACTCTTGCTCGTGTGTCCCGGTGTCTTCGATGAACTTCTTGAGATCCCGCACCTCACCTTCTCTTGGCAGTCTCAAATCGATGTGTGATTCCACGCCATGGCCTCCATCTCCTACCAACCCAACCCATGGTTCGAGCTATTGCGCCTTCGCTCTGCATGGGAGAAGTTGCTAGGCCTCCAGAGCGTTTGTCGTATGAACAATCTAGATGCACAGAGCCTCGACATGGGGCGAGCGCTACTGCTCCAGCCTCAACATGCAGGTGACCGAGGGTGCAGGTACCGTCGTCTCGGCCTTGATGCACAGCGGTTCCTAGCCCATGCCTCATGCACGCCTCCATGTCTGCCCTCGTGTCATCGCCCCACGCTAAACCGAGCCCAATGCACGCGAAGCTTGTTTTCATCGATTTGTGTTGATCCTTGTTCATGGAAAGAGGGTTATGGTGGTTTGAGTTATTTCTGCTACTTAAGCTTCAGGTCATTCGCAGTCTTGACCGTATAATATTTTTGGCCTCTCCCGCTAGGAAGGTTGGTTGCTTTCCCATGGATCTGTGTAAGATTTCTTCATTCTATAGAACCTCTGGCAGTAATATTGAAGAAATTTACTCATCCCATAGGATTACACTCAATGGATTGTGACGAATCAGAGTACCTTGTTGGGACTTGGGAGTGGCGGTAGGTCTCGCAAGTTTATTGCATTCCCTGGTATTTTGGTCGGCAAAAAAAAAGAAAAAAGGTGCCTAGGCTCATACCAGTTGTGTAAAATAATCTTGTACTAATACAGAGGAACATCATTTTTGCAGTGTTTCTAACCACTTTTGTAGATCCGGCAATGGACCAGCCTCTCTTTGTTTGAATTATCATATTCATAGCCCTGAGCTGATGATCAAGATGGTCCTGCATTCTTGCCTGCCTCTGTTGCATAACCAGCTGCACCCTATATTTTTCCTTTCTATTGGTTCATGTGCACGTTGTGTTACTGGTTACCATTTATATAAGAAGACATTATTTTGCATACGTGCTTCTTTGTTCCTCTGCATTATTGAGTTAGCCTATGCAAGCATAAACTGAATTTGTACCTCTGTATTATTCAATTACCCCTGATTTAACATATTTTATGTATGTTCCAGTTTGATTGTATTCTCTGGCATGCAGGATGAATATTCCAAAATTGAATGAATTTTCTTTTATAAAAGGATTTTTGTTTATGTTTACAGTTTAATGGCATGTAGAAAATTAAACTGAATATTGATCAACTATTGCCTCCACCAAAATTTTTGTGAAGATTCCAGGTGATGATGGTGGACAGCCTGACAAACGATGATATGAAAAACTGTCTATTGGTGACCATGCAATCATTTTTTCCATCCTTGTTGTGACTTGTGAGGACATTAATCTTGATTAGTGACTTATGTTTATTTAAATTGTCAGATTATTGCATTTTTTGCCAGTGATTTCTAAGTTCGAATGTTTGATAGATGACCATGGTTCCTGCATTTCTTTCTTGATAGTTTGTGTACCTGAATTTGTTCCTTCCTTGGCCTACCTGATGGTTCGGTGAGCAGCAAGATTGGAGAAAATTGAATATTTAGCTTGCATACATACCCTGCATTTTGGATTAGGAGGTCTGTACACATGTAATCAATTCAATCGCAATAGAGTTAGGTTGTACTGTTATGCAGGAGATCTACGTGCAGGAAAAATAAGAGGGAAAGCCATATTATGTGTGCGTTGACTTTGTCTTGGTTCTGCATTGGCTGTGTTCATTTAACGATATAAGTTTTCCAATTAACTAGCAATCTTGATGGCTCCAGGGTATGTCAACATCTTGATCCACTATAGGGGTGCTTTTTACAGGAAGGACCACTAACTTAGTATTATTGTAGAGGTGGAGTCTGCCTTTTCAGAAATATTGAGAAGGATATAATGTCCTACTTCTATGTAGTACAACTGGCCAAAACTGTAGGTTCCAAGGACAGTGACACTCTGTTCTATGCCGTTCCTGAACATAATCTTGAAGCATATAGACAAGCTCACTGATGACACATGTGTTTCAGAGATGTTGAGGGTTTAGGGTGACACCTCGCAACTCGACAGCAGATTCGTCGTTGCAATTTGAGTCTATATGCCTGTTTACGAGTTCCTTGACGGAGTGCTTGATTCTGCATTTGCACTTTCATCCAACCAAATTTCTAGACATGTGAACTTACTGAAATTTATATATAGATGGCACGTAAGTAAAAGCCACTTAATTTTTTAAGGGCTCATGGGTAATTATTAATTTTTATAATGGCACATAAGTAAAAGCCTCTTAATTTTTTAGAATAGGTTGGAGATGATCTTGTTAATTCCTCCTAATTCTATTTTGGGAGTTAAAAAACACTGTGGTTTTGGAAAGAAAATATTGGAAACTCTTAGAGATCGCTCTTAGTTCTTCATTGACCTGGAGCATACATTTTATGGAAAATTAATTGGTGCTTAATATATTGATACAATTCAGTGGTGATTGTGTGTTACAAGATTCAGCAATATTTATTATACCAATCTCATGCTTTGTGTTAATTCCATGAACTTTGTTTTTTAGATTAAATGTCATTTTAACATTGATATTAATTTTACGATATTGTGATCTTATCGTGCGATACTTATGTTCTTAATATAAAAGTTTTGTTGTCCCGTAGCAACATACGGGCACGAACCTAGTATCATATATTTGCCATGCGTATCCACGACAAACAATAAATAGCGTAGACTATTTTTTTTCTTAAGGAAACATGTGCATGTATATTCTTTCCCCCGAGCATAGGTGTTCGCAGGAAATACTCCCCTTGACAAAGTGAAAGGAAAACATGACGCGCCTGGAAGACTCGATTCTCGATTGGCCCTGTTTCGTTTCATCAACCACGAACGCGTAAGCCTAGGAAAATAAACGCTCGCCTCGCTACCGCCGCCGTTTCCGCGACCGCACCATTGAATCGCTCCGCCCTATCTTCGATTGCCAGATCGGGCTCACCTGATCCGCCCTCCTGCCTCAGTGTCAGTAGCGCACCGATGCTCCGATGGTCGGTGCCAGACGCCGGGCGTGGAACCTTAACCCTAGGGGGCGGCTAGATTAGATAGTGGGGGCATCGGAATCGGAGAAGTCGGCGTCGCTGTCGCGGGATTTGACCCCTCGGCGGTGATTCGGGTGTTGGATTGATCTCAGGCCCAACCCAACGGTTGGGGCCTTTTTCCCTCTGGATCGCGCCCTGATCGGGGGCGCCCAACCGATCCATGGTTGGTGGGCCCCCGACGCGCTGCGCTATATAAACAGGAGTGGGGGGCCGCAGGCATGTAACCCTAAGTTCGCCTTGCACACATCCCCACTCGACAAACCCTAGGCCATCCGATCAGGCTTGCGCAGTGGCGTCGGGAAGCATCACCGCGCCGCCTCCGTTCTACCCTTTTCCCACCGTCGTCGGGCAGTGTCGCTGGAGGCCCGAAGGTCGCCGTGATCTACATCGCCGCAGCACCAACACTCACGCCATGGACGTCTCCGGATCTGCTCCTTCCGCCAACGACGGTCGAAACCCTAAACTCTTGATCTATATGCTTCTACTCAATTGTAATAGATCTAGTGTATGCACATATATATATATGTCACTGTATGCATTGTTTTTTATCCCGAAACCCCGTTCATCCTATTGCTAGTAGATCCTGTAGATCTATCAATGGTATCAGCCGATCTAGTAATAGATCGGGGTTTTTCGGGATTTACCCAGCAAGAACAGCAAGTAGAAGGAGAGGATTTTCGAATTCCTAACCCTAGCACTCAGATCCAAAACCCCAACCCTAGCACGAGAACCAGATCAGGGAAGGGGATTTCAAAACCCTAACCCTAAACAGCAAGGGGAAGGAGTACCCTTACCTGGGACTCACCTATCACGACCTCGTCTCCGGCCGTTTCTCCATGGCGTGCGGGGCGCACAGGCAAGCCAAGGACCGAGCTCAGGGCACCGCACACGAAACCGCTCGACGGCGGTGCGCTCCGCACAGGGCGAGCGCACGCACCGGCGAGGGGACCCGTGGCGGCGCCGGTTATCCCCTCCGGCTGTTGAGGCCAGCGCCGGCCGCTGCGGCGGCCCTGCTGCTGACTGCGCGCGGCGCGGGCTGGAGTGGAAGAGCGAGAAGAGAGAGAGGGCAACGGCGGTGGCCCTACTGCTGGGCACGGTGCCGGCGGCGGCGGCTCCCTGTTGTCCACGCGCTGAGAGAGGAGAGGAAGGGCAACGGCGCCAGAGAAACTGAGGAATGGGGGCTAGGGTTTCAGGGGCGAGCCGGCCTGGGGGTTTTGTTTCCCCGAAATCGAAGGACGGCCGTTGGATCTTGATCAACGGCCACGGTCGATCTGGGCCGCTTTTGGCCCAGGCGGGGGCGTATATTCCCGGCCCAGGCCCAGGTTGCGGCCTGGGCGCGGGGAGAGCAAGCGGCCGGCTGGCCAACTGGGCCAAATTCGGCCTAACTGGGCCGCGAGCATCCAGTCAGAGAAGAAAACAAAAATGCCGCGCTGCTGGGCCGCTTCAAGCGAACCGGCCCAGGCTGCGGTTTCGCCAGCGCCCACGCTCGTGCATGGCCTGGGCCAAAACGCACAGAGGCCGAATGGCCTGCTCAGCATAATATAGCATAGAAATTTTTTCCTTTTTTCTTTTAAATTTTTCAGAAGCATTTGAATATTTATTTACCCAGTTTTTGACTCTATTTAATCTGCACCAACGTGTTTATTATTTAGAGAGCAAGATCAGCTAGTTATGCTTCTGAAAACAGCAAGTAAATGTTTTTCCGCTGCGCAAGTGATTTTTTCGTTCTCAAATTAAATTGAACCAACGGGATATTTAATTTGAGACACGAGTTTTAAAGCCTAGTATTTTTGTGATATTGTTATTTTTTGACCAACGTTAATAATAGCAATATTACAAATTCCAAGTTCTAATTTTATGCATATATTCTATTCTGCCCAACGGTGATTAGAATTTATGTAGAGAGTTAATTTTTGTATATCTTGATTTTGACCAACGTTAAATTAAGATATGCAATTATTTTTCCTAGATTTAATGTTGATGTTCTCACTATTTTTTCATGTTTAATTTCAGACCAAGCGCTGAATGCGATGCACTTCATTAGTGCAATTCCAAAGCTGACGGGACAGAACTATGTTCTGTGGCGCGAGGAACTTGATGCTGCTCTAGCACTTGCTGAGATAGATTTGGCTCTTCAGGAGCCAAAGCCCACTGAGCCAGAGGAGCCCGAAAGGGCTCAGAATGAGACCGATGAAGCTTTTGCTAATCGGAAGCGAGACTTTGCTCCCATCAGAGCAAAGTATGATCTTGAGAAGTACAAGTGGGAAAAGTCAAACCGCAAGTGCAAGATTGTCATCAAGAAAACCATCACAGAGGGCCTAAGAGGTGCCATCCCAGAATGTGAGACAGCAAAAGAATACCTTGAGAAAGTGAAGAATCAGTTTACTGGTTCAACCAAAGCCCATGCTTCCACCCTGATCCAGAAACTCACTAACATGAGGTTCACAGGGAGGAGTGTGAGAGAGCACATTCTGAGCATGAGCACCATGGCAGCCAAGTTAGAGAAGCTAAAGATGCCCCTCGCTGATGGTTTCCTCATTCACCTAGCTCTAAACTCACTTCCTAAAGAGTATGAGACATTTGTTGTTAACTACAACACACAGCCAGAGGAGTGGGATTTAGAGAAAGTGATTGCTATGTGTGTGCAAGAGGAAGAAAGGCTCAAGAATGCAAATGGTGGTTCTGTGAACTTTGTGAAAGGAAAGAACAAGAAGCCATTCTACAACAAGAAAGCTCCATATACCTCCACCCCCCAGAACAAGGGAGGAAGCACTTCACAGCCTAAAGCACAGCCAAAGCAAGACAACCAGCACAGGCATGAGGACCCGGATCGCTGTAGATGGTGTAATGAGACAGGGCATTGGAAGCATGACTGCCCTAAGTTCATGAAACATTACCTAGTAAAAGGTGAGGACATTATAACTTTTGTTGATGAATCCTTATATCTAAGTTATGCTAGATCCACATGGTGGATTGACTCAGGTGCAACTGTTCATGTTGCAAACTCTTTGCAGGGATTCAGTGGAGGGAGAACCCTTCAAAGAGGAGAAAGACAGATTAAGGTGGCCACTGGTGTTGAAGCTGAAGTTCAAGCTATAGGAAATTTATCTCTAGTTTTAGCTAGTGGCTTCACCCTTGAGTTGCATGATGTTCTTTATGTTCCCTCTTTAGCTAGAAATTTAATTTCAGTTTCATGTTTGTCAGACTATGGTTTTGATTGCCATTTCAGCAAGAATGATTGTAAGCTACAGTTAAATAATAAATGTGTGGGTCTTGCCTTCCGACAAGACAAACTTTATTTATTATCTTTGTCTGAGAATATGAATGCTGAATGTAATAATGCTGAGAATGCAATACCCGCAGATGCTAGCAAGAAAAGAAAGAGAATTGATTCCTCATCGAAATTATGGCACTGTCGTTTAGGCCATATTTCGAGGGGGAGAATAGAACGCTTAGTCAAAGAATCAATCCTCCCACCATTAGAACTCTCAGAGTTAGAGCAATGCGTTGATTGCATTAAAGGCAAGTTAGTAAAGAACATAAAGAAAGGCGCTAAGCGAAGCATGGGAGTACTAGAATTGATCCACACAGACATTTGTGGACCTTTTCCAGTGACATCTGTGGATGGTTTTGATTCCTTCATCACATTCACAGATGACTACTCTCGTTTTGGATACATCTATCCAATCAAAGAACGCTCAGAAGCTTTAGACAAATTTAAGATATTCAAGGCTGAGGTTGAAAACCAACTAGACAGAAAAATCAAAGTAGTAAGATCTGACCGTGGGGGGGAGTACTACGGTCGACATACCCCTTATGGACAAGTTCCTGGACCTTTTGCAAGGTTCTTACAGGAAAATGGCATAGTAGCCCAGTATTCAATGCCAGGGGACCCTCAGCAGAATGGAGTAGCAGAAAGGCGTAACCGTACTCTAATGGATATGGTGCGTAGCATGATGAGCTATTCCACTCTGCCACTGAGTTTCAGGATGGAGGCCTTAAAAACCGCCATTCATATTCTCAACAGAGTTCCAAGCAAGTCAGTACTTAAAACCCCGTATGAGTTGTGGACCGGCAGGAAACCCTCAGTAAACCATCTGCGTGTCTAGGGGAGCCCCGCTGAAGCAAAAGTGTTTAACCCAAACATAGGAAAGCTAGACCCCAAAACAGTAAGTTGTCATTTTATTGGCTATCCAGAAAAGTCGAAAGGTTATCGTTTCTACTGCCCTGGTAGACATACCAAGTTTGTGGAAACGAGACACGCTAGTTTTCTAGAAGATCAGATGATCAGGGGGAGCAAGGCAGCGTGAGAAATTAACCTTGAAGAGAAGCGGGTGTTCGTGCCCATTCCCATGGTGCAAGAACCCTACTTTACGCTGCCCGTTGTTGTTGGATCTACACCAGTAGTGACAACACCTGCTGCTTTTTCGCCTATGGCCAATTTGGAACCTGTCCCTCAGGAGCCGAATGAACCCATAGTCGAAGAACAACAGCCCCAACAAGAGCAACCTCAAGAAGAAATGCCAGTAGCAGAAACTTCTGGCAGACCTCAAAGAGCGAGAAAGTCTCCTATTCCAGATGACTATATAGTCTATGAATGCGAAGAAGTTCAGATGGAGGATGAACCCACTTCATTTGAAGAAGCCATGAGGAGCACCGAAGCATCTAAGTGGCAAGAAGCCATGGAAGATGAATTAAAGTCTATGAGTACCAATAAAGTTTGGGACCTAGAGGAAATTCCTGAAGGAGCCAAAACAGTAGGCTGCAAATGGGTCTACAAGGTGAAACGTGACTCCAAAGGGAACATAGAAAGGTACAAAGCAAGACTGGTAGCCAAGGGTTTCACTCAGCGAGAAGGGATAGACTATAATGAAACATTCTCTCCTGTCTCGAGCAAGGACTCTTTTAGAATCATAATGGCCCTAGTGGCACATTTTGATCTAGAATTGCATCAAATGGATGTGAAGACAGCTTTTCTCAATGGGGATCTAGAAGAAAGAGTATACATGGCACAACCGAAAGGTTTTGTTGTGACAGGCAAAGAAAGAATGGGCTGTCGCCTGAAGAAATCCATTTATGGATTAAAGCAAGCATCCAGGCAGTGGTATTTAAAGTTTGATAAGACAATCAGAAAGTTTGGGTTTAAAGAGAACATTGAGGACAATTGCGTATATGCAAAGTTTAAGAATGGGAAATACATTTTCCTAGTACTGTATGTAGATGACATTCTACTAGCCAGTAGTGATGTCACTCTACTGCAGGAAACCAAGAGATTTTTGTCCTCAAATTTCGATATGAAAGATTTAGGTGAAGCTTCTTTTGTCTTGGGCATAAAGATTCACCGAGATAGAAGTCGAGGGGTATTGGGATTGTCCCAAGAGGCATATATAGAGAAAATATTGAAGAAATTCAATATGCATAAGTGTAGACCTTCACCTGCTCCTATTGTAAAAGGTGACAAGTATGGGGAACATCAATGTCCCAAGAGCAAGTTCGAGCGCGATCGCATGCAAGCCGTTCCATACGCTTCAGCTGTCGGAAGCTTACAGTATGCTCAAGTGTGCACACGCCCAGACCTAGCTTTTGTGACCGGGTTACTTGGTAGATATCAAAGTAATCCAGGTATGGAACACTGGAATCTAGTAAAGAAAGTCTTAAGGTACTTGCAAGGCACGAAAGGGCTCATGTTAACCTATAGAAGAACTGATGACCTACAAATAGTAGGGTATTCAGATTCTGATTACGCGGGAGATGATAGAAAGTCTACCTCAGGGTATATATTCACTCTCGCGCAAGGAGCCATATCATGGAAGAGCTCAAAACAAACAATAGTCACTGCATCGTCCACAATGTATGCTGAGTTTATTGCTTGTTATGAGGCATCAGGACAGGTGAATTGGCTTAAGAAATTTATACCCAGTTTAAAGGTGGTCGACAGCATCGATAAACCACTAAAGTTGTATTGTGACAACGAGCCAGCAGTGCTGTACGCTCACAACAACAAGTCAAGCAATGCTGCCAAGCACATTGACATAAAATATTATGTTGTCAAGGATAAAATCCGGGATCACGTCATAAGTCTTGAACATATAAGCACAGAAAAGATGCTAGCGGATCCGCTTACGAAAGGCTTACCGCCCAGTGTGTTCAGAGAACATGTAGCCGGCATGGGTTTAAGGGAAAGCCTGTGATTCCTGGATAGTGAGGGGCCCAAGGCGAGAATTCATCTCTAAACAGAAAAGTGTTTGTGGCTGTCTAATCTAGCAGTGATAACTGTTAAGATGAAGCATGCTCAATACACTGATTTGTGATGGCTGGAGTTGACAAAGCGAGAAAGCATAGATGAGATCAAGGGGGAGAATGTTGGATTGATCTCAGGCCCAACCCAACGGTTGGGGCCTTTTTCCCTCTGGATCGCGCCCTGATCGGGGGCGCCCAACCGATCCATGGTTGGTGGGCCCCCGACGCGCTGCGCTATATAAACAGGAGTGGGGGGCCGCAGGCATGTAACCCTAAGTTCGCCGTGCACACATCCCCACTCGACAAACCCTAGGCCATCCGATCAGGCTTGCGCAGTGGCGTCGGGAAGCATCACCGCGCCGCCTCCGTTCTACCCTTTTCCCACCGTCGTCGGGCAGTGTCGCTGGAGGCCCGAAGGTCGCCGTGATCTACATCGCCGCAGCACCAACACTCACGCCATGGACGTCTCCGGATCTGCTCCTTCCGCCAACGACGGTCGAAACCCTAAACTCTTGATCTATATGCTTCTACTCAATTGTAATAGATCTAGTGTATGCACATATATATATATGTCACTGTATGCATTGTTTTTTATCCCGAAACCCCGTTCATCCTATTGCTAGTAGATCCTGTAGATCTATCATCGGGCAGCCATCGTGGGCCCGTCTTGTTCTCCGCGGCCGTCGTCGGCGCGTGTCGCGCGGCCTCGCGCTACGTCGTCGTCGACGCTCCGTGGATCGTCGCCTCCTACGATTGCCATCGTCGCTACGACAACCTCGATTTCATCAGCACGTAAGAGTTTGTCTACTGGATCATCGCTAGTTACATCGCAATTTGTTTTAATTGCCTACCTTTTTCCATTTGTGCTTTTACATGACGAACCTTGCTTTCCAGGATTCACATCTGAGCAAAAGGGCATGTCAGCACTCAGCAGATGCGACTCCAAAGGCATTCCGAGCAATTGAGGAGGATTTTATATCTGTAGTTAGTGGCCAATGGTCAGCGAGACCTCAGCTAGCAGCTGCAGGCTCCTGCTGTCCACCTGGCGTGGTTTGTAGCCGAACTTTATATGTTGCAAACCTGGGGGACTCCCGTGCTTTTCTTGGGAGACTTGTTAAAGGAACTGTAGAGGTTTTGGCAAAACAGCTCTCAGCAGAGAAGACAATGCATCCTATGTCATGGGTACCCAGCTTTACCTTCTGTTGTTGCATTTTATTTTTATCTTGATGTTATGTTGTCACCTAAATATTTATGTGTACTCAGCAATCATGAGTATATTACCTTAGTCATGAACCAGCCTTTAAAAACGCCTATGTTGGTGCAGGAATCTGACTGTGTTATAGTGCCCAATGTGTCTGAGTTTAGTTTCCTTATTTCATTCTCGCCAAGTGCTCTCTATCTATGTATAAAGTGAACCTATTCTTCATGTTTCACCATGGAAGTTAGTGCATGATCACACAAGATAGGAACAGGTGTATATTCTAGGCTAATCATTTCGTAACTGATCTTGGTCTGGTACTAATAGGAACTATGGGTGTGTTTGGTTGTAGTCCAGGTCTGGCTATGGCTTCTTTGGGCTAAAATTTAGATGTTTGGTTGCTTGAATCCGGTTTGGGGCCAGGCTACAACGGGCCAGCCGTACTGCGATAGCCAGGCCAGCTTCGAACGGCCAAATCGGCCGTTCGAGTGGAGCCAGGTGAAAGGTCCAAATGGCTAGAGGGGGGTGAATAGCCTATTTAAGATTCTACAAACTTTACTAAACAAATGAGTTAGTAAAATAAGTGGCGAAGCTATTCTAGCACTAGCACAACTAAGCTATGCAAGCCACCTATACAAGTCTAGCAAGAAGGCTAAACACTAAACCACAACAACTAGTACACAGCAACTCTATACTAACAAAAACTAAGCTACACAAGCTAAACTAACAAGGTAGGCAAGTAAGTAAAGAGAGGAGAGTGATTGTTATACCAACGTTGTAGAGTAGAGATATATCCAATCAATCACTCACAATCACAAGAGAAACCTCGGCAAGAGATGACACAAGATTTTTTACCGAGGTTCACTTGCTTCCCGGCAAGCTACTCCTCGTTGTGGCGATACACCCACTTGATGGATCACGGGCTAATTGGCAATCCAAAGCCAAAACCCTCAGCGGGTGCCGCACATCCACTCACAAGATGGGGATCCTCCAAGCCACGAGCAATCCACTAGAGTAGCCAATTGCGATCTCCCACGGGAAAGGCTCAAGAACCCCTCACAAATCACTTGGTGAGGCTCGAAACAATCTCCAATCACGAGCTCAACACCACCGCTGCTCCAAGCCGTCTAGGGCGTCGGGAAACACCCAAGAGTAACAAGAAATCCGCAGCAAACTCAAGAATCAAGTGCCACTAAATGCAACTCTCAAAGCAATGCACTTGAATCTCACTAGGATTAGCAATCAAGCAAGGAGATGAGTGGAGGGAGTGTTCTCTAGCTCAAAGTATGTCTCAAGTAATCAAATGTGCAAGAGAGAACCTCCCAAAGCCGGCCACCAACTATTTATAAGCCCCTCAAAGAAACTAGCCGTTGGCTGTTTTCACTGGGCTAAAAACGGGGGCACCGGACGCTACTAAGTGAGCACCGGACACTCGACTCCCTGCGTCCGGTGCACTGGAGTTGGCCACGTGTCCGTCCTGAATCTCGCGTGTCAGATCCTAACGGTCACCTGCGGATCACCGGACGCTCTGCAGGTCCACACCGGACGCGTCCGGTGCACACCGGACTCATGCGTAGAGAGTTCCGCAAACCTGCGGGTCACCGAACGCTAAGCACCGGTAGCGTCCGGTGCTCACCGGACCCTGCGCAGAGAGGGTTGCAAAACGCCCTCACACCGGACGCTAACCACCGGACGCTCTCAGAGTGCGTCCGGTTCTCAACCCTAGCAGGGTCAAGCACACCGGACTCTGAGACCAGCGTCCGGTGCCTCCGCACTCAGCGTCCGGTGAGTGTTTCTCAGTGAGAAAACACTCCCGCGACTTCTCCAAATTTCCCACTGGCGCAAAAGAAAATATACACTTAATTTTCTCAAAAGCGCCGAATCAACCCACACCCCTCTCAACCCTAGGAAAAACACCTCCTTTGCAAATGTGCTAACACCAACAAGTGTCCACCACCAAAGTGCAAGTGTGTTAGCTTTTCACAAACATTTTCAGCAAAGGAGTTAAGTTAGCACATTACTAGATCCTAATGCATATGCTCAAGATATGGACCTAGTAGCACTTGATTCGAGAGATAACCGTGATTTCCCCTCTTGATAGTCGGCTACCTATCCTAAACCCAGTCAATCACTTCTCTACTCATCTTAGACCGGCAAAAGTAAAACCTTATGTTTATACCTTTGCCTTGATAACTTTGCTCCTTGTCTATCACCATGATCTTTACTTCATGCTTCATCCCTTTGTGATCATGTGGCCACCTTTCTATGCCACCATGTACTTTCATCACATGTGTTGCTATGCCTAACTCAAATCACTTAAACACGAGGCATTAGCAACTTGGTGTCATTAATTACCAAAACCAAACTTGGGCTTTCACTAGGCCCGAGCCAGCCCAGTTGCAGCTCTGGTCACCGCTCGAACTTGGAGGACCACTCCTTCCTCCTCGCCCCGGATGACGCTATCCCGTCGCTCCCATCTGCCGCAGACTCGGCAGGCTCCACGGTGGTGCGCGCAATGGTGGCCGCTCCCTTGGGCCCGAGCTGCAACTCGGGGGGCTCCGCTGCAGCTGCGAGCAACTCAGAGCACCCGCACGAGCTTGTCCGCTCCATTGGCCGCGAGCAACTCGGAGGGCTCCGCAGACTTGGACGCTCCTTTGGCCGCGAGCTGCAACTCGGAGCACCCGCACGAGCTTGTCCGCTCCCTTGGCCGCTTGCCG
Organism: Sorghum bicolor; assembly: GCF_000003195.3. Lineage (NCBI taxonomy): Eukaryota > Viridiplantae > Streptophyta > Magnoliopsida > Poales > Poaceae > Sorghum > Sorghum bicolor. Next base: position 20,474,421 of record NC_012872.2, read on the forward strand.
TGCACCAACTCCGCCATGGTCACTGCTGCAAGTTCAAGGGCGGCATCCCTCACTGCTGCAAGCGCACCCTCATTCCGGGTCCGTCTTCGCGTTTCAGGTCTCCGTCGGCCTCGCCGGCACCACCAACAAGACGGTCAAGCTCCCCAAGAGGCTGCGTCGAGGGGGACTACCTTCTCAACCAGCAGATCGCCAACGAGCTCGTCCTTCTCAGGTAGTATAGTACGACTACCTCCTTAGCAAGAGCACGCATCTTTTACAGTTGATTCAATTTGTTCTGTGATTTGGTTAGCCTCCTTCCCCATTCTCAATGCTAGTTCAACTGGGATTCAGAATTCGTGCAAGCTCGTTCGTTCCTGTTCTTTCTTGTTTTGCTTTGATGTGTGATGCTTCCATGGAACGGGCGAGTAGCACTGGTTGACACCGTGCTGCTGCATAGGAGACCCACCACATGTTCGATGAAATTACTCAGAGGGAATAACTTTACCGGTTGAGAAAAAAGGTGAATGTATTCAAATAAACAAGACAACCAAGCACACTCTATAGCTAGCCAGACTACCATAGTATGGACAACCAAACAACCAGGGGCTGGCTTAGTGGAAACAAGCTAAGACTAGCCAGGCTAGGATTCTAGCGAGGCTAGAAGTTGAGCATGAAACCAAACACACCCTATGAAATCAACTTGGTTTCCCTGTAAACGCCCTTCCGCTTACTGTTGCTGCTTGCTGCATATATGTGTATGAGATTCTGCCATGCAATCTTGCTTGTTTTATTGCCTTGCTTCCAGGTTGCATCTCACATGGTATGATCATTTGTCGCAGATAACAAGGTCAATTGGAGATGGGAATCTGAAGAAACCAGAGTTCAGTAGAGAAACTTTGCACAACAAGTTTTGTCTCCATGAAACTTTCAGGAGATGGATACCTGCCTAGATGAATACAGAGGCGACAAAGCTGTGAGATGCAATAATGGTTGTCTTGGGTGCCTAGATGAAATATGTTAGCACCCAAGACAACCATTATTGACAACATATTTGGTGGGTGGCTGCAGTCACAGTTTCTTACACTTCCGCCTCAACAATTGTACATCGATGCTTGCTTTCTTTGGCCTGTGCTTTAAGCAACCTTAAATTTAGCTGCACTCCACTAGGTAACTGATATAGTTCAATGCACCGCAGGTGGAATGTTCCCAAACTAGTATGATAATATGATCATTGTAACTGCTGGAAACCAAGGTGATGTTGAGCCTTTGGAAAATGATTGGATCAGTCCCCTGCTATCGAGTGTCTTCATGGGGATAATAACTACAAATGTGATGGGTAAGTGTGGCTTCGCACAAGTTATTATCTCAGGTATCTAGAAATATGCACCTCGCGCACACTTTGTAGGCGCATTTATCAACAAATGTAGTTTGGGTGCATGTTAAGATTACCTAGGTTCTTTTCCTTAGTGATCAGTACAAACCACGGACTAATACCGTGTACGCACAGTTGAATGGCTTCCAAATGAACGGACGTTAATTGGTAGATGGCAAGCACTAGTGCATTATAAAGTCTAGGTAAGCTGGTAGGTTTCATATTATTAATTTTGCAATAAATTGCTAGCACTGGTTATTCATTGCTGAAATAACTATATCATCACATACTTCTGAACAAGTAGATGCTTCCTTACCTAGCCACTTATGGGGTCACGGCCCCAACCAGGGTCCAAGGGAAGTAGATAGGTTGGTTGGCCCTAATACAAACAGATCAATTGGGCCCAACACCACACACACAAGAAATTCTCGCTGGACCCCGAACACAAGAATGGGTAGTGGGTGTAACATATGAGGAGGCATCCATCATGAAACAGGAAATTACAAGTCTAAGGGCTGGTCCTCTACACAATAGTCACTCATCACAGAGGCAGCTAAGAAACATGTTTTCATTGTCCCCATGATGGCCATCAGCGAAGGCAGCTTCATCAGCACCGGCGGTGGTACCAGGACCATCAGTACCACTACCTGGCACCATCGCCATCAGAGGTTGTGTCGACAGTCCTCTTGGTGCTGCACGGCACAGGAGCGGTGCAAGGAAGGCAGCACAACTTCGGCCATGGTCTGCAGCGATCGCTCTAATGGTGGGTATGGTGAGGTGGATGCGAAGGTGTTTAGGGATAGTAGGATGCCACATGCCTAGGAAGTTGAACCTGCGCGGCCTCGGGAGGTGCTCACCATAGAAGCAGAACATGGCGGCATCATAGGCCAGGGCTGCCTCAAGGGAATGTCGAAATTTGCCGATCCATAGCCTCAATCGAGTGTGGGGGACGCGGATCTCCATAGCCCACCCGCCCCAAAGCACGCCTGCCCAGCCTAGAGCCTTTTGTCGGTCACGACGAATGGATGTTGTTGAACCGGTCGCCGGACAACCACTGCGTTGCTGCTGTCTCGCCTCTGCTAATGCCACGGTGCTGGTCAGTGTGCCTGATGCTGCCATACCTTATCGCTTGGAGCGCCCAAGAAACTTGAGCAATGGCGCTGAGTGGAGACGAATGGGACAGAGGGTGTGTTTTTAAAGGTGTGGATAGGGATAGGTCGGTGCGCCGGTACCTGACTCGTTAGTGAATTACAAAGGTAAAAAATAGAGGCATACATATTTCAATATTCTGCGGCCACCGAGTCGAACCTGAACCTACCAGGGTGTTCGTGTTAGATTCTCTTCTCAGGTAGCAAACACACACACACACCAGCTCAAAATTGTATAGGTTGTTCTACTTGCTGCCTGAACATAGTTTCCTGAGTACTTTCCTGTTCCCACGTTTGTTACTTACCACCTCTTACACCGCATCACTGACTACCACAAAAGGCTAGTGATGCTTTGGTAAAGACCCTAGGTGCGGGTGTCCCGAGCGTACTTCATCTTATGTTAGATTAGTTGGCTTGCTTCCTTGTATTTTCAAAGATATGTCTACATCATAACCACGATGACCTTCCATTGCGTAGCCATGAATGAAGGCTAACATATTACCAGGTATTATATTATATCTGGACTTGAAAACATTCCTGGTGTTCCAATATGGAATACAAGCCATCACTAACACAAACACATTTATTTATCTAAAGGTGGCAAACAAGGACACTGGGCAGTACATGCGTGAGAGCACACATAGTGCGAAGCACACACAATGATACTTAGTAACATACATGCTAGAACACTATGGATGACTACAACTTCTAGATAAGACACTGCAGACTAGGGCTTCCAGTTGCACATGCACCTCCACACTCCCTAGGGTTCTGGTAACTGTGTGCCTGCCAGGGAGTGCATAGGTATATGTTAGACAGGCACTTAGAAGAAAACAAAAGAGCTATTAGAGGCTGACATAAACCAATGAGCATGCATACCTCTAGATGCTCCCAGAAGCAATACACGTAGGGGTGTTATCTAGCACAAGGCTGAATAGCTGCTCAACAAGTTGCACGTAGCGTGAGTCTAGTACATGGGATGGCTCTGCTCCAATGGATGTAGGAGGAGTCGGTAATGAAAGGATATTCCTGGCCTACTGTACTTGATCCCTATTTTGAATCCCTGGTCCCCATAAGGGAACAAAACTAGATACTGCAATGCAATATAGTTTGCATGGAGGTTACTAATTCGTATAAGGCCACCGCCCCTATCCTGAATGATTATATCCGGGCTCTTTTTTCCTCAGAGAAGTCCCCGATTATCAAAGCAGCTATCTCAGATGCTGCGGGCATGATGTATTGAGGCGTATTTTTGGACCTATCGTGTAACAACCTAAGACGCAAAGGCTGGCAGGGGTTCTGCAAGAGTAAATCCCTGGCTGCCCTAAATGATTTTACTAATTCATTTGATTCATTGAACATCTGTAGCAGGCCTTCAACTATCTGCCTATCAGCCTGGCTAGCATCCTCAGACTCCTTATGAAAAATTGATATTCGGTTCATATGTGTTTAAGATATGTCAACAAGGGGCCTGGTCCATATGTGTTTAAGATCAATGGCCAGGTCCACCATAGAATTGGATCCTTGCTGCCCGATGAGGGTTAAGCCCCGGCGTATGCGCAACTCTATATTTTTGACATAGGCGGCGGTAAAATAGCCTCTATGTAAAATGGAAAGGAGCAACGTGGAAGCATCAATGGTAACTGTTTACATGCAAAGGACAACCATATATCCTTGGACGGCGCTTGCATGCACACCGCAGGTAAAGGCCAAGGACAACACACTCATCTTTGTATGCAAAGTACAACCTTTTAATAATTGTGCACGGTGCCGGCATGCACACCGCATGGAAAGGACACCTAGACCTTTGGACGGTGCCTGCATGCATGACCATCTAATATTGCATCTGCTCATACCATCTATAAACAATTAAACACTTTGTGCAGGTAAAGATTTAATTTTCTGATCTACAGGTGTAATACCATTTCAGGATTGCCCAACACTTTGGATTTGCTTCTGATTTTGACAAAGAGAGGGCCGACCTGGGTACAGGAAGATCAAAGACTGAGAACGTAACTGTTCTTTTGGAGGATTGGTGGGGATCCGGTGCTGTGCATGCAAAGGGCTGCATATCAGCCAAAAAGGACGCCCACATAGGGTTATCAAACTGTGACTCAGAATCACTCACGCAGGTATGACCAACCCAAGGAAACTGTTTCATTTACAGCATACCGCTGAGAAAGCAATTTGATTAACCTGTGCAGCCTGGGTCTGCAGGCCAAGGACCTTGGGATTTACCTTGCCGATTGTCAGCAAACAACATATTTTCAAAATCGCTCAACTCAACTTCTTACAGCTGGGGCGTGTGGGCAGCTGTAAAATCTCCTCTACGTAAAAGGAGGAGCACGACCTCATATCTCTTTTGTGTAAAAAGATAAACAAGGAAGTAGGCCTGCATGGTAAACCTATAGATGCAAAGGACAGCTACATATCTCAGCTACATAGCTTTAGACGGTGGGTGCATGCACACCGCATGCAAAGGACAGTTACAGCTCTAGACGGTGCCATGCATGCATGCTCATTTAATACTGCATTTGCTACGCTGATGTATCCACTTGTGTGTACTATATAATGCATATGCTCAACCCCGCATCGAGCTGCTTGCCATAGCATTTATGGAGGCAACACTCCATATGGGCCATGGAGGTACACTTTCATCTGAGCCGTGAATTTTGCATCCAAAGCATTAATTAAATCGAACATACGTGGACACTATGGGAGGCCGCCTTGGCGGTGCGGCCTCATATTTCCAATTCTCTATCCTTCACAACTTGCGGTGGCGTGGATGTGGTTGCCGACAGCGGCCGCGGTGACTGTCCCTCCTAGCTGCGATTGCGACGTCGTCCCCGAGCACCCGACACCCCTGACTACGCCGCTTGCGCAGTGCTGGTCAAGCACGAGGAGCAAGCCGGTGCGGTGGTTGCCGTCGAGCACGAGCTGCTCTCCCCCGTCGATAGCTGGCAACGCACCCTCGATCCGTGCAAACAACGCGTTCCAAAAGTGGTGGCGCGCCCTCGCTCTACGTGCACCGGTGTTGGCGGCATGCCATCGATCCACGTGCACAACGCGCTCCATCTGCGGTTGGCATCGCGCCCCGTCGAATCCCAGCTTGAGCCTACCAGGTTAGCATCACATCCCATCGTCTCTGCTCTCCTGGTAATGATCCTTTTTGTTCTACGTTTCCACTAAAGTAATCCCGGCGGGCAACAACGCTGGCAGATGGAGAGCTGGATGCAGCCTCTCGTGCCAAACGGAGGAGGATCTTCTTTCACCGATGGATTATCTATTCTTTAATGATTTTATTTATTTTTATGTAAAAATGTGGTGGATCTTTTAGAAGGCTCAACTCTCTACAGGAACTGCTGTTGATATTGTTGAATTCGATGATTTTTTTTGTACATGTTTGATCTGTAGAGTGTAGAGAATGGTGTATAGGTATTCATGAATTTTTTTTACTTTTTGTCCGGATTTTAATATATATGATTTTAATAACACTAAATTACCACTATGTGCATTTGGATCCCTAGTGTTTGATGCTATTCTAATAACATTATCAGTAATAATAATTACATCATTCGGAAACATGAAGGAATTATCTTTATAACAAGACGATACTTATTAGTAATAAAAAACAACCTCTTTATTAAACAAAATCATATTTTTAGTAATAAAAATTACCTTGTCCAAATATCGGAATAACGAATGCCTAGCAAATTAACACAGGAACATTTTCTGTTTATGTATGAGGATGGAATTATTTATAGGAAAACAATATTGTTAGTAATAAAAAAACATCTCGATCGGATGCCTATCAGCATTGATTTTACGGTTTGTGCTAAATTATTTCGCTACTAGAATACACTAGTTTACCTAGGTCCAAAATCCTAAGGAAAACTATGATAGTATAGTATTAATAATAAAAACTATCGCTGTGATTATTATCGTCAATTTTACTACTCACGACTCCCGTGTTTAGAATGAATTATTTTAAAACCCCAATGATACTATCATATACTCTTATAAAGCTAAACCCCACTAGAGATTTCTCTCAACATGTAAGTTATCCACATCAATAATCCACTAAAACTTGCAATTATAGCCAACTAGCACATGTAATTATGATAGTTATCTTTTTATCTACTAACATACATTTAGTTGTTCATATTGATGTGTCAAATCATTCAACAAAATTAATTTAAGATAATTTCATTCATATAAATATAAATATAAATAGTCTAATTTCTTCTTAAATTATCTGAAATTCCCGCAGCAACGCGCGGGGTATTCTCGTAGTTAGTAATAAAAAAAAATACTCAGGAACTAGGTGTCTGGGGAATATTACGATCTAAATGATACTATTAGTAATAAAAAAATGCCCTACACAAAAACCAGATGTCCTAAGAATTAGCAGAAATGAATTTACCGCTCATGTAACATGATGAAATTTTTTTCTTAACAAAATAATACTATCAATAATAAAAAAGTTAGAATAGTGACACGATGCCTTGGTGATTAGCACATGCAATTTTATCACTCATGGGACATGACAGAATTATTTTCTTAATAAATTGGTAATATATCATACGGATATCAAATAAAATATCACAGAACACTATACGACGTGAACATCATAGAATACATAGTAGAACATCACATGTATAATGTATGAATATCACAAAATTACACTATAAAATATTATTATATATACTATATGAACATTACAAAATACATAATATTACATCATAGAAAATATTCATTGAACAAAATATTCATAGAAAAACAACACATGAACAATAAAAAAACATAGAACAACACATGTATACAACATGAATATTATGAAAAAGATTACAAAACATGATATTATATATCATGTGAACATCGTAAAAAACATCATAAAACATCACATCCATACTTATATGAACATAACATCTCAAGGAATATGGAAAATAAAAATATGATTTTTTTAAGTAATGTAAAATAGAAAACAAAAATCTATAGAAAATATATAGAGAAAAGAGAAAAGAAAAAAGAAAGAAATACAAAAAATAATACAATATAAAAATAAAATAACATTAAAAAATAATTAATTATAGTAAAAGCAACAAGAATATAAAAATATATAGAATAATAAAAGTCACATGAACCAGAAAAAATTGAGAGTAGTAAATAAAGATAATAAGAAAAGAAAAAAAACGAGAAAAAGAAACATAAAAAATAAAAGATGAGAAGAAAATTAAAATCACATATAACGAAAAAGAAATATAAATATAAAATAAAGCATGAATAGAAAAAACATGAAAATTAAATAGGAGAAAAGAAAAGAAAAAAAAGAAAGAAAAAACAAAAGAAAAAGAAAACATACGTATACTTATCTATACGCTTGGGAAATCAAAACCGTCATGCGAGCAAGCCGTGGCGGCTCCCGTCCGTAGCGGAAAACAGTGTTGACGGTCGTTAACCATCAAAAAATTATATGTATAAGCTTGGGAAATCAAAACCGTCATTCGGGCAAGCCGCGGCGGCTCCCATCTGCAGCGGGAAACAGTGTTAACGGTTGTTAACTATTAAAATTGTCAACCAAGGAGAAAAAAGAGAATAAAACTGAACATCACCATAGATTTAGGGTTTTTACTTATAATTTTCACGAGTTTTGGTGAATATCTGTTTATGCAGGGAGTTATCGCAATAATAACAAAAGAAGGTCCACATATCAGATTTACATAAAGAGAAGACCTGAACGTCAACTCTAGAACAATCTAGAAGACTCGGGAAGACCACACCTGCAAGGTGGGGCCCACCTGACATAGCCTAGGGGCGAGCGCCGGACCTGTCAGGGGCGGCCGCCCGGGGGTCTGCACCAATCAGGTGCAACCTCGCGGATCATGCCTCCACCGCCTTTGAGGAGTAATTTGGAGCGTACATTTAAGTTGGTTTGATCCGAGGGCTGTGGTGCACTGGTGCTTCCTAGGGGCACGGTAAGGATAATTTGTTCCATCGAAGAACGGTGGTTTACCAAAATTACGCTCTATGTCATCTTCGTGGATCACAGACCGATTAAGGTGGAATGATCTTTAATCGGCTCTGATACAAATTGAAGAACCGAAAACGGCAATCAAAGAGGAGCTCAAATTTCTTTCGAAATATTTGGCCACTGTTCCAAAATCACTTCTAACCACAAGCAGAAAGTCGAATCTAAAATACTCAAGCCAACTGATGTCGAGAGTACCCAGATTGATTACTCGCAACGGTACAAAATCAACGCAACAGATGAAACATGATTCAAAGTTCAAACGATTAAACTACGTACAAAACAGTAAATCATGGCTAGAAAAAATGATATAAAAAACATGTAAAAAATCAAGGCTGAAGAACGCTGTCGGTAGGAAACAAGGCTGTAGGTAGGAAACAAGCACAGAACCTGGATAGCCACGCACGCCCAGGAGCAAACGCTGCTCAAAGCAAAGCACGCAAAAATCATTATCCAAACCGTGAGCAAGGATTTGCTTGAGAGAGAATTAAAATATCCAAACACTGGCTTGATTTAGGCCTTGTTTAATTCACTCAAAAATCAAAAACTTTTTCAGATTTCCCGTCACATCAAATCTTGTGGTACATGCATGAAACATTAAATATAGTTAAAATCAAAAACTAATTACACAATTTGTCTGTAAATCGCGAGATAAATATTTTGAGCCTAGTTAATTTATAATTGGACAATATTTGCCACAAACAAGACCTTTTTTAGCTTGTTAGCGGTTACCGAAAGGGCGGTAGAGGGGCTTGCCGTTTTGGGTATAGTGTGACCTCTGTCTTTATGTGTATAGGCTGCGCGTCATTGTGCCATTGGAAGGGGGGCTCTATATCTGTGTGCCCGGAAAACCTTGCGGCCCTAACATGTTAGACGAACTTTTGAAAGGCTTCATAGTGATCTTTGCCGACCTCCATAGAAAGGGGGTTAAGAGATTAGCTACCTCGGGCGAAAGGGTAAATCATGACTCATGGGTAAAGATGTACAACCTCTGCAGAGTGTTAAAAACTAGTATACTAGCCGAGCTCACGGCCAGGAGCGGCCTTGGGGACATCTATATTAAGGGTGATGATTCTTGTTGTGTTAATATGCTCATATTTATTGTTTAATGCTTTATATTATTTATGTCATATAGATCATGAGATTTGTGGGAGCTATACAATGTAGTTGCTATACTTGAGGAGTTCGACATGGACTCACTTTTGCTATTTCCCCTATACTTCAGGAGGAGTGTTAGGCTTGTGATCAACCAGTCAGTTTGGATCCTGTAGAGTGAAGTTAATACCCGAAGTTTAGAGTTGTCTTTCGTTGTTTGCTGTTTAAGGTTATCTCTTTTATAACAAGTACGTTATATATTTATGCATTTTCCTTTGATATTACCCCTTATTTGTAGCTATATGTGAGATTTGGCTTCTAAGACTCACATATGGTGTATATCTGATTTTGTCCTTAAAATCGGGTATTACAAAGCGGTATCAGAGCAATGCTAACTATAGGACGCAAGCCTAGTTTGAAATTAGCCGTCTTGAGGTTGTGAAATTGTTATAACACCCTTGCTCTATAGACTTTGGTATTTTCCTCTATACTATACCTCTACCGTTGCTATTCCTCTCTACCTTGTTGCTTATTTTAAAAGTCCTTGTTCTCATCTTCACTCCTTGATTTGGTATGCTTTTAGAACCTTGTCTTACCATCTTCTTACATCTTTGAAAGAGAAGTTTTAGGATCTTTACCCTTGCTATAAGAGGACGATAGTATCGCAAGTTGAGTGAAAGTGTGAACCTTTAATGCTTAGTTGGTTTGTCTTTATGATTATGTTTGATTTGGATCTTTGTAATGAGTGTAATGATCTTGTGAGTTTTCTTCACAATTTTATTTAGTTCATAGATTTAAGGCATAAGGATTAATGAAATAAATAGTTGGGTTCTGGTTTTCTCTTATCATCTTATTCTTGCCTTTCCGGAGTATCGCATCTTTATCAGTCTATATCTCTGTTCTGGGATGACCAAAAATCATGAGAAAATTCTGAATGATAGTAGACTTCAAGATCTTTCTCTGACCTCAAGAGTCACCTCTATAGCTATTTCGGTATTAGAGTTATGAAAATCACAAGATGATACACTTGTGCTGTCAAGAACCTAGACCAGTTTCGGTTGCTTCTTGTTTGAGACAAATGGAACTATAGAATTTGGAAAAGTGTTCTATAGATAAGTTTTAAATAATCTGCTAAGCTTTCCAACGGTATAAGTAGATCCTGAGATATGACATTTACACTTGGATGTTTCTGTTCTTTTTAAAAGTCTGGACAATTTTGGTATTTCCCATTTTCAGACAACCTAGCTTCGTAATCTGGGAAAAAGTTGTATATGAAAGTTGTAGAAGATTTCGTAAGCTTTTCAAAAATATAAGGATCATCACTAGTTGAGCTAAGTAGCTCGATATATGACTTATGTAAGTTACTGCACCTTTGCCGAGATATTGTCGGGATGGATATTATGTTTGGTTGTTTTACCTAAGCTTAAAGACAAAACCTAAGGAGGTCTTCTACATGAAAGTTGTAGGGAATTTCATAATTTTTCTAACATTATAAGCTACATCTCTATTGGATTAACAGAATAAGAGTTATACCTATTTTACTACGCTGGTGTTTTCATATCACGAGAAAATTTCAGGATACCTGTTTGTTCTCTTGCACATAAGTTCTTTTGAATGTTAGAAGTTCTCAATGTTAGTTAAATTGTCTGGAAAACATGCAAGATACCTTTCTTGTGTCCCCTAGTTGACCTTTCTTAAGGGGGGTAGCCTAATTAAAGGAGTTACAAGGAGAAGAATTGATTAATGTTGGATCATATGTAAGGATCACAAGTGTTCGGTAAATTTGGTTTTGTTTCAAGATATCATCCCACTTGGAGAATATCAATGGAGGTATATGTCATGGCTTATACTCATAGATGGAGAGTTGTGCTTATGAGGATCAGATGACACCAAAGTCTACAAAGTTATATGTGGGATGTGAGAGTGAAGCAACTTAACTATGGTAAAAGTACTAATAGTTGGAACTTAGTGATGAAACTAACCTTGGATCAAGAGACTTGGTACAAAAAATTTAAAAGACTATGATGTGTAGCGTCCAAAAAGGTTATGAACACTAGTCCCTAATGTCTTCCCAATCAATCCCATCTTAAGGGGGGTAGTACCTTGATATCACAGGATGATTCATTTTCAATTTATCTTGAAGTGAGAGTTGTCTCTTGAGATATTCTATGATTATGGTCATCTATAAGAAGTTTAAGTTTTGTCAAGATTGATCTTTGGTTTGAGCCACCCTTAGTTGTGAGATCAATTTTTACCATACTTAGGATGTACCTGAGACGTGATGTGGAGCATGGAAGTACTATCTTCTTGGACATAAAAAATGAAGAAAAATGACATCAAGGTGGACCATAAGAATCTAAATGACCTCTTCACTAAGTTGATTTTTGAGTAGGTGACATCATTGTTGGTTTGGCATTGATTAGGATTATGACTTTGAAAGCTGCTATCACCTAGAGTGGAGAGATAAATGGTGTTGCTGATGACCTTAGCAAATGTGAATTGTGCTAATGATAATGAAGATTTAGACAACACTAAGGAATTGTATTCAATGTTTGAGCAACTTAATGGGAGCAAAGTCATTAATGTTTTGAAGTTGGTGGTAAGGCCTATTCTCAACCATGGAAGTCATATGGGTCAGTTGGGTGGTGATTTTTTTAGAGAATCAATAGTAAGGACTAAAAAGTAAAAGTGGCCAAGTGATTGTAGATTAGAGTCATTTGGAGTACCTATCAAAATCCTTGAATCAATTGAGCTTAGTTGAGCAAGTCACATAGAGAAAGATTACTAGAGGGAGCAAAGTAAAGCAAAAATCTCTACAAGAGGATGGAACTACTCAAGGAAGTGAACAAGATCCAATCGCAGAGTATCCTTATCTCTTTTATCATTGTCTTCCGAATCTCGAGGACGAGATTCATCTTAAGGGGGTAGAATTGTAACACCCTAAATTTTTCTCCTTTCGAAGTAGATGTAAATTTAAGTAATTTTGTATTTTTGTGATCATAAAAATATAGGAAAAATAATATTTTTATTAAATTAAAATTTATCATAAGATTTAGCAACATTGTTGCGCATACATGCTGGTGTATTTAATTTGATGTAATATTTTCTTGTTGCTTCTTTGTGTGTTGAGAGTGAGCAAAATCTTTAAAATGCGTTTAGTAGGTCGGTCTTCCTTCTGCGACACGTCTTTATCTTTTTCTGCAATTAAATTTTTTATTTCTCAGCTTAGGCTTTCGTTCTCAAAATCTTTTTGTTGTAACCCAAATCACATCTTTTAGTTCCTGGTCCATCAAGCAATCTCTATAAACTTCTCGGAAATTTTTCTGGCCTTTTTCGTGGAGCATAATCTAATTTTTAGATGCTCCAAGTTATCTTAGCATGAGCTCCAAATACTTTATTTGGGTTCTTCATGTTTCATATTGTCTCTGAGATTTTGCCCCGAATTTTCAGAGTTTTTGAAGTATTTTTCACGGCTTAAATAATAATTCTAGACTTTTCTAGATTTTTTTATCCATATAATTAATTAATTCGGAATATAATAAATATCTCTTTATATTTTTCCAACGCTCAAAGCCCATGTACAATAATCCTAATAATTCCTAAAGGCTCATGTCTTTATTTGCTAGTGGGCTTTAATAAATTATTAGGCCTATTAGTAAAGATGAACAGTGTAACATCAATTAGTACCATATTGCTAATTGATGTAAATGTGGAGAGATTTCTTCCTTATATATATATATATACCAACCCCTTGGGCAAAGCATACCAAAACTATCACGAGGAAAGCCCCTAGCTTAGGAATCTATGTGATAGTAAATAAATTTGTTTTTTTCTAGTTTCTATGCTGCCACAACATCTAGCCATGCAACTGCAGATCGCCACATCCATGTTTCTGGTTCAAACAAGCAACACGACTTCCTGGCCGGCCTAACAGAGTTAGTACCTTTTCTATTCTTTAATTCTCCTTACTGATACGATCCCTTAATTGTGCATTTGAATCACGTTTGGTCATAAAACTACCATGGAGGAGTACTCATGTACGCTGTCGATGCCCATCCAGTCCAAGGTCCCATCGCCCATCTCCTTGGATTAACCGGCACGACTGTGGCCAAAGGATACCTGATCTCTACTTTTCTCCATGCGAAGAACTGGAACTGTTTTTTTCCTCCATGTCCGGCCATCACCGTCGATCCACAACTTCTCTGTCGCCGGTGAGAAACTCTGCGCCTTTGTGATTCCGTTTCTTAACTCTATGTTGACGTTATCACTATGCCGATCTTGTGGATGGACCGAACTCACAACTAGCTCTCCAATCACGGCGTCCACAAGCTGCCTTGCCTCCTCTCTACCTGCGAGTTGCCCTGCTGGATGCCTTTAGCTTTGGTCAGAACATGAACCAGCAAGTTTCCGACGTAAGTAGTTGCCCTTTCTCCGTTTTACTTCCTTTAAGTTGTGTTCGTGACGATATGCTCTACACGATAGTACCACTGTTATACATGCTTTTAACTTTTTAAATTCAAGCTTAGATTTAATCTACTATTTTTTTAAAGGAAATCTTATTTGATTCATACCTTCTAAGTTTTAGAGTCGTTGGACCCATTCAAGTTGTGTTAGATTCATTACAACGGAAATTACATGTTAGTAATAATGTTTCTCAAGTCACGTGTTTATGTTTTTGTTAATTTATTAATTACTAAACTGATTAACGTTTATGCAATCGGATTCATAGTAAAAAGCTATATAGGTTTTATATGTCGGTGATTTATAAACAAAATATTAAAGTAATTAGTTGCTTTATAAAAATATGTTTCTAAATTCTGAGTTTGTTTAGTTTAAACACACATATAAAATTCGAATATATGATCTCACATATTTATTCCTTTTTCAAAGTCAAGTTTAAATAACAAATATTATGAGATGTGCTTGCAAATAAAATATGATTAGTACCTTTAACTCTATTTTTTCAGCTAAGATATACATTGTCTATATTAATATCCGTCACATGGTTTTATAAATAAAATAAACCAAGCTTATAGCCTTTGCTTCTATGATGAAGTAAATCTTCGCTAGTCGTTTCTTATTCACCGTAGCTTCGATTAGTGTGCTTTTTTGTCTGCGTGATTGTAGCTGCGCGTATATTTGTTTTTAAACCTTTTTATTGATTGGTGTATTGTTCTAAATTTATTATGTTTGCTATGCATGTTTGTTCGGATGCTTGTGTAGTATGATCCTGTCTAGTCGGCGAGTTTTATGTGGTGATCAAGAAGGACCGGAGTTGGTAATAGTGAGCAAGCAATTAATTTAAGATTTGGACTAGCAGAATCAGCAAGGGCAGTAGGAAAGCTTTTATCATGGCAAGTATAGCATTGGGGTTTTAATTCTGTGACCATGATCTTGTGGCTTGATTAATGTTTAAGCAACAAATGATAAAAATGACTTTTTAGCAACTTGAGAATTTATGTGTACGTGATCACTCGGGATAACAGTGCAACCGTGAGGGATATAATGGCTTTGGCTTTAGCTCAGTATGAAGACCTTTTCTAGCTTATTAGCGGTTACCCGAAAGGGCGCTAGAGGGGCTTGCCGTTTTGGGTATAGTGTGGCCTCTGTCTTTTTGTGTATAGGCTGCGCGTCATTGTGCCATTGGAAGGGGGGCTTTATATCTGCGCGCCCGGGAAACCTTGCGGCCCTAACATGTTAGATGAACTTTTGAAAGGCTTCATAGTGATCCCTGCCGACCTCCCTAGGAAGGGGGTTAAGAGATTAGCTACCTCGGGCGAAAGGGTAAATCATGACTCATAGGTAAAGATGTACAACCTCTGCAGAGTGTTAAAAACTAGTATACTAGCCGAGCTCACGGTCAGAAGCGGCCTTGGGGACATCTATATTAAGGGTGATGATTCTTGTTGCGTTATTATGCTCATATTTATTGTTTAATGCTTTATATTATTTATGTCACATTGATCATGAGATTTGTGGGAGCTATACAATCTAGTTGCTATACTTGTGGAGTTCGACATGGACTCACTTTTGCTATTTCCCCCATACTTCATGAGGAGTGTTAGACTTGTGATCAACCAGTTAGTTTGGATCCTATAGAGTAAAGTTAATACCCAAAGTTTGGAGTTGTCTTTCGTTGTTTGCTGCTTAAGGTTATCTCCTTTATAATAAGTACGTTATATATTTATGCATTGTCCTTTGATATTACCCCTTATTTGTAGCTATATGTGAGATTTGGCTTCTAAGACTCACATATGGTGCATATCTGATTTTGTCCTTAAAATCGGGTATTACACCCGTGTGCGCCATGGCGATGTAGAGAGACGCGATAGATCGGTGTTTGCCAAGTCATAGACAGACTTGCATAAATGCCAAGCCTTCCCTGGAATATGCCAGGTTTCCAAAAATGCAAAACCAATATGCAAAACTGTTGGAGAGGTGTTTTTGTGAATTTTGGTAAAAATCAAGAATGCAAAAGCAATATGCAAAACTGTTGGAGATGCTCTGACAAACGAAAATCACAACAACAATTAAAGAATCTCGGAGGACAAAAAGGAGGATTTGAGCCTTGTCACACCCATATTTTAAGAACAAAATAGGATGCATAAAAGACTCATATGTGCCCAGAATCAGTCGCACACATAAGTAGACAAATCTCAAATGTACCATTGCAGTGTTTATTACATAGCGGAACATAATAACTCACATAGTCTTATACAATAATGATAATATGAAATAGACAACGCTCTCGACGGAAGCACCACACAAGGACACTGTTGATTGGTTGACTCCAAACCTAATACTCATAGCGATAGTCCTCATTCCAATCATCATCATTAGCATAACCTGGGGTGTTGGAAAATTGCAAGAGTGAGCACATATCGTACTCAACAAGTATAACCAGAGGTTCATGAGGCTCAAATAGCTCACACTAGTTTGACTGCATTTAGCTTTTAATAGTGGATAGCATGTTCATAATTAAATAGCAAATATCAAGGTAGCATAAATAATTCGATAATCACATGATCAAGTGTAAGCATAATTAACTCTTAGCATAAACGATAATCCAATGAACATAACAACTTAACAAGCTCATCATCGTTGGTGCAAGAACCCCCAAGGCCGCTCTTAACCGTGAGCACGACTAGTATACTAGTTTTTAACACTCTACAGAGGTTGTACATCTTTACCCATGCGTCATGATTTATCCTTTCGCCCGAGGTAGCTAGTCTCTTAACCCCCTTCCTAGGGAGGTCGGCAGGGATCACTATGAAGCCTTTTAAAAGTTCGTCTAACATGTTAGGGCCGCAAGGTTTCCTTCGCGAGCGGATATAGATACCCTCCTTTCGAATGGCACAATGACGCGCAACCTATACACATATGGACAGGGGCTCGCACTATACCTGTGTCGGTTCAGCCCCTCTAGCGCCCTTTCGGGTAACCTCTAACAAGCTAGAAAAGGTCTTCATACTGAGCTAAAGCCAGAGCCATTATAGCCCTCATGGTTACACTGTTGTCTCGGTGATCACATACAGACAAGATCTCATATAGTTATTTGTCATCTTTTAACGTTCATTGCATAGCTATTAATCATCTTAGATCATGGATTATATCAAGCACTAGCACATCTACACCAAATACATATCAAGTAGGTAACAAGAAATTCAAGGTAACAATCATCTATGAATTTGCTAAGGTCATCAAGGTGGACACATGCATATGATATATGTATTAAAAGTGTGTAGATAACTAGGATGATCTCAAGTTATACTTGCCATGATCAAAGCTCTCCTGAAGCCTGCTGGTCTTCAAAGGCTTGGTCTTGATCACCAACGTACGGCTCACCGTCTATTCTAAAACATCAATCAACAACACGCAATCCAATGTAGACAATCATACACAAAGCAAACAAGCTATAATTAGAACAATACACCAAACAGTGGTAAAATAAACATAAAAGTTTATCAAAATATTCTACGCAGCGCTACGATCACACAAACGTAAAGTTCACGAAAATCAGAATTAAAACGTAGAAGATATGAAGTTTCCCAGATTTCCTATAGATAAATAATTAATTAAATGCTACTGCAAAATTAAAAAGTTTCAAAACAGTGAACTAATACTTCCAACCCGTAGAGGTCATAAAAACGAATCTAACAAAATTTGAATCGACAAAAACCGAGTTAAAACGAATATTTTATGACCAAAACAAAACCGATGGCAAAACTGTGATTACTGGAAAACGTACTTTTCTCAAACCGGCTAAGAATACGTTTTCAGAGTTGGGAAACGAAATCGTTCTCAGGGCGCCAAGGACCGTGGAGTAAATACTAAAAACATCCAGGGACTCTTTACGAACTTTCCCAGCCGAAACAGTATGTTTTAATCTGGGCCCTTGAACTTCGATCGGACGGCTCAGGCGCGTCAGGGGGATAACAGGCGGCCGGCTGATTCCTGTTCTCCGGCGCGGTGGCGGCCATTGTCACCGCCGCCAAGCTCGTCGGCGCTCTTCAACTCCCGATTCCCCGCGCCAAAAACCGAACCAAGAGCACCGGAGCGAAGAGGAGGGGGATGTGAGCTCACCTACGCGCTTGCTTTAGCCCGAGAGAGGACAGGGGAGGCTCGTGGCGACAGAGGGTGCTCCCAACTCGGCGAGATCCAAACTCCAGAGAACACGGAGATTAGGGCTCGGTTTCTCCACTTGGATGCAAAGAGGAAGCCGCGGGGTTGACCTAGGACTTTATAGGGGATTGATTACACGCGGAAGGTAGAAATTCCGAGGAAACCGGGATTGAGTCTTCCCCCGATCGAGTGTGGCTCGATTACGCCCCGGGGAAGAAGGAAGCAGGCGGAGGTGACACTGCCGCGTGGGCCCCGCATGTCAGCGATAGAAGAGATGGGGCCTGTTGGTCAGAGAGAGAAGAGGGGAAAGGACGCGCGGTTGGGATGGGGCTTCACTGGCCGCGCCGCTAGTTGGGCCGCGCGAGGGGAGCCAATGGGCTGCGGGGCTGGTTTCCAGGGGGGCTTCTCCCCTTTTTCTTTTTTTTATTTCCTTTTGCAAATCTTTTCCGAAATGAATTTTTGAACATAAACAAATAGGATAAAAACAGAAACAAACAACACAAAAATAAATGCTATTCTCAGCATGAATGCAAAAGCATGTTGCTACCCTTATGATGAATTTATTCTCCACAAAATAATTTATTTGCTAAATTCAATGCTCATAAGAATACTTAAATAAATAAAATTAATTCCTATTAATTAAAAATCTAGATTTTGGGTGTTACAAATTCTACCCCCTTAAAAGAATCTCGTCCTCGAGATTCTACGGTGCTTACTCAAACAACTATGAGTATGGTTTCCTCAGATCATCCTCTCTTTCCCAAGTTGCCTCTGCTTCTGAATACCGATTCCACTGCACTTTGCACATTCTAATAACCCGACTTTTGGTGACTCTCTTAGCTGTCTCCAATATTCTGACCGGATACTCTTCATAAGTGAGATCAACTTTAACAGAAAGCTCTTCCAATGGTATTTTCTCCTCAGGTACACGCAAACACTTCTTAAATTGTGACACATGGAACACATCATGCACACCAGATAAACTTTCAGGCAATTCTAACTGATATGCTACTTCTCCACGCCTTTCTAATACTTTAAACGGACCAACATACCTTGGAGCTAGCTTTCCCTTCATATTAAACCTCTTCACACTCCTCATTGGTGATACTTTCAGGTAGACATAATCACCCACTGCAAAAACCAGTTCTCTCCTACGCGTATCTACATAGCTTTTCTGACGAGACTGAGCAACTCTCAGGTTATACCGAATAGTCCGCACTTGTTGCTCTGCATGTCTAAGCACATATGTACCAAACACCTGAGTTTCTCCTGTCTGATTCCAAAACAAATGTGTCCTGCACTTACGACCATACAGTGCCTCGAACTGTGCCATCTTGAGACTTTGCTGATAGCTGTTGTTGTAGGAGAATTCTGCATATGGCAAACTCTTGTCCCAACTGGTCCCATATTGCAAAGCACAATCTCTCAACATATCCTCCAGTATATGGTTGATCCTCTCAGTCTGTCCATCTGTCTGTGGATGATACGCTGTACTAAAATTCAACTTTGTTCCCAATGAATCATGCACTGCTTTCCAAAAGTGAGATGTGAATTGAGTACCCCTATCTGACACAATCTTCTTAGGTACCCCATGCAAACAAACAATTTTTTCCATGTATAACTCTGTCAGTCGATCTCCACTATATGAAGTTTTGACAGGTATGAAATGAGCAACTTTAGTTAAACGATCCACTATCACCCATATTGAGTCATACCCTCTTTGTGTACATGGTAAACTCACTATAAAATCCATGCCCACTTCTTCCCACTTCCATTATGGAATCTTCATTGGTTGCAACAGTCCAGCTGGCCTCTGATGTTCAGCTTTCACTCGCTGACAAGTATCACACAAAGCAACATACTCACCTACATCTCTCTTTAAACCATACCACCAGTACTTCTGTTTCAGATCTAGATACATCTTAGTACTTCCAGGATGAATGGAATATGCTGATTCATGAGCCTCTCTTAGAATCATATCACGAATAGCCTTTACTTCCCAAACCACAGCACACTATTGTCATCTATTCTGAATCCTAGAGCTTTGCCTAGTACCACATTCTGTGCTATCTCCTTTAGTTTCTCATCCTCCAACTGTCCTTTCAATATATCTTCCTCTAGAGTAGGAGTGACCTCAATTTCCATAGCATTTACTACAATTCTCAAGTTCAAATATGCAAATTCAGCACACAACTCTTCAGATTCAGGTGTCGCTCGAAGCTCATTAACATATTTCTTTCTGCTAAGTGCATCAGCCACGACGTTCGCCTTTCTAGGATGATAATGCATTTCCAAATCATAATCCTTTATCAACTCCAACCATCTTTGTTGCCTCAAGTTCAGATCTGTCTGGGTGAAGATATACTTCAAACTCTTATGATCACTATATATGTCACTCTTATGCCCAATCAAATAGTGTCTCCAAATCTTCAATGCATGGACCACAGCTGCTAATTCTAGATCATGAGTAGGATAATTCATTTCATGTTTCCTCAACTGTCTAGATGCATAAGCAACAACTCTACCTTCTTGCATGAACACAAACCAAACCCAGACAAGAAGCATCACAATAGATGGAGAAACTCTTACTCAGATCCGGCAATATCAACACAGGTGCAGTAGTCAATCTCTTCTTAAATTCCTCAAAACTAGCTTGGCACTTATCAGACCATACAAACTTAGCATTCTTCTCCAATAGAGCAGTCATAGGCTTTGCAAGTTTTGACAATCCTTCAATGAATCTACGGTAGTAACCAGCTAGACCAAGAAAACTGCAAATTTCACTTAGATCTGTAGGTGGTTTCCAATTCAGCACATCTTTCACCTTACTAGGATCCACTGCAATACCACAATTAGAGACAACATGACCAAGAAAAGAAATTTCTTCCAACCAAAACTCACATTTACTACGCTTAGCATACAGCTTATGTTCTCTAAGTTTCTGTAAGACCAATCTTAGATGTTCAACATGTTCTTCCTTGGTTTTAAAGAATACCAGAATATCATCAATGAAGACTACCACAGACTTATCGAGATACTCAATAAATACTTTATTCATCATGTACATAAAGTAAGCTGATGCATTGGTCAAACCAAAAGACATAACTGTATACTCATACAACCCATACCTTGTTGTGAAAGCTGTCTTTGGTATATCCGAATTCCGAATCTTCAATTGATGATAACCAGAATGCAAATCAATCTTAGAGAACACACAAGCACCTCTTAGCTGATCCAATAAGTCATCAATCCTAGGCAGTGGGTATTTATTCTTGATAGTGACCTCATTAAGTAACCGATAATCAACACACATCCTCTGACTACCATCCTTATTATCAACAAAGATAACTGGTGCACCCCATGGTGATGAACTAGGACGAATGAACCCTTTATCTTGCAATTCCTTAATTTGTTTCTTAAGTTCTTCTAGTTCATTAACCCCCATTCTATATGGTCTTTTAGCTATGGGTGTAGTACCAGGTAGTAATTCAATAATAAATTCAATGTCTCGGTCAGGTGGCATACCTAGCAATTCATCTGGAAAGACATCCGGAAACTCATCCACTACCAAATTCTGAGGATCAACATCATCATTCAGTTGGTTCACTTTAGCTGTGAGTGGTGCTTGCACCGTTACATCCACACTGATTCGTTCTCCCTTTGGTGCTGTCAGAGCCTCTACTCTCTCTTTGCACTTAATATCTATCTCATATTGCTTCATCCAATCCAAACCCCAAGATCACATCTATGCCTGAAGTTCTCATAACCATGGGACTGATAGGAAAATCTACCCCCCTTAAAGAAAGACTTGCTGAGGGGCAACAATAAGAAACTGGTATAGTCCCACCCGGTGAATTTACTAGCATAGGGGTTTTTATGGCAACTAGTGGAATGCTATGAACTCTAACAAATGCTTGTGATATGAATGTATGCGAAGCTCCAGAATCAAATAAAATTTTAGTAGGATTAGAGTTGATGCTGAACGTACCCATCATGATTTCTGGTCCCTCCTGAACTGTTTCTACTGCCACATTGTTCACCTTTGCCGAACTAGGAGTGGGTCTTTGGTCGTTGTTCTACGGATTAAACTTCTCTGAGCAATCATAGGACATATGTCCTTCCTTCCCACAACGGAAGCACCTTGTAGGAGTGTTAGAAGCACTTCTTTTCATGGAGGTAGCATTTGAATTCCCTGAGCGGGGTGTCTGCTGACAATGCTGCTGTTGATTATGGTTACGTTGCTGGAACAGAGGACGTTGGTTCCCACTTTGTGATTGATTCTGGAAACGCTGAGGTTGCTGGTTGTGGTTCCACTGACTAACTGGTCCTTGGAACCTTTGCTGATAGCCTTGCTGAGAACTGAAACGCTGACGGTTGTTGCTCCCAGAACCTTGTGCCAGCATCCTTCTCTTCTTATCCTGCCCCTTCCGCATGTTGTCCAACACTATAGCATGATTCACCAGAGCTTGGAAAGTAGGATAAGTGTTTCCTGCCAGCTGCAACCAGACTTCATAGTATAGGCCTTTCATGAACAAGCGCTGCTTATCAGCATCTTCTCTGACATCGTTTGGAGCATAGCGAGCCAACTGTTCAAATGTGTCATGATATTCTGCCACAATCATAGAGCCCATCCTGAGAGATCTGAATTCTTCTTGCTTGAGCTCCATCATTCCCTCATTTATATGTCAAGCTCTGAAGTCTCTACAAAATTCTAGTCATGTGACAGGAGGAGCATTGTTGGGACGAGCAGCTTGATACGACTCCCACCATGTCTGAGCTGCCCCCTGGAGCTGTCCAGAAGCATACAACACCTTCTCCAGGTCATCGCACTGTGCTATGTTCAGTTGTCTCTCTACAGCACGAAGCCAATCATCTGCCTCCATAGGATCCGCTGAGTGTGTAAATACCGGAGGTCTTCCCTTTATAAATTCTCCACGCTTATCTCTCACATGAACATGTGGTGGTGGTGGTGGAGGTTGCTGCTGTAGGTGCTGTATGAAAACGTGCATCATCTCATTCTGAGTTTGCATGAGCTCTTCTACAGTAATTGGATCATTGGCACCCAAGCCACGGCCTCTGCCTCTGCCTCTTCCTCTTGCTTCCATCTGCATTCCGAGGTATAGAAACATATCTCAGTAATATCCAACATGATAAATACAAGAGATAGTTGAATCTGAATTTTTCAGGGTAACATCCAACATCAGCAGATCAGAAAATTAGTCATATCTCGAGTTCCAGGATTCAAAAGGATACATTCTACACACCTTTGGAAATATAAAGAAATTATCTACAACTCTCATTTAGACCATATTAACAGATTCTGTCGCTAAATTAGTCAAAACTGGGCATAACCAAAACTGTTCCAGAATTCCGGACTGCGCAGAAACCTCGACTTTGGACAGCCATAACTCACAGCTCATAACAGATAATAATGTCATTCTTGAGGCATTGGGAAGATAAGGAAGTCTACTTATTCCCAGAAAAATTTGATGAACTTTGCACAAACGGATTTTGAGATATACCAGATTTATTGCAGACTGCTCCAGAAAACAGCAAAGGACAGAAACAGAATTTTATCTAAACCCAACTATTTAGTTTCATTAATTCTTATACCTTAGGCCTATAAACTAAATGAAATTGTAGAGAAAATCCACAAGATCATTACAAAGATCGAAATCAAGCATAAGCATAATAACAAACCAAACCAAGCATCAAAGGTTCACACTTCATGCATTAACTCAACATGCGGTACTATCGTTCTCTTCCTATTAAGGGCAAAGATCCTAAAACTCCTATTTTAATGTTGCTAGAAAGTGGTAAGACAAGGTTCTAAAAGCATATAAAGAAAGGAGTGGGGATGAGAACAAGTCTTTAAAATAAGCATCAATATGAAGATGAATAGCAATGAAAAGGATATAGTATAGAGGAAAATATCAAGGTTTATAGAACAAGGATTTTACAGCAATTTTAAAACCTTAAGACGACCAATTCCTAACTAGGCTTGCGTCCGACAGTCAACAAAGCTTTGATACCAATTTGTCGCACCCATATTTTAAGAACAAAATAGGATGCATAAAAGACTCATATGTGCCCCAGAATCAGTCGCACACATAAGTAGACAAATCTCAAATGTACCATTGCAGTGTTTATTACATAGCGAAACATAATAAATCACATAGTCTTATACAATAATGATAATATAAAATAAACAACGCTCTCGACGGAAGCACCACACAGGGACACTGTTGATTGGTTGACTCCAAACCTAATACTCATAGCGATAGTCCTCATTCCAATCATCATCATTAGCATAACCTAGGGTGTTGGGAAATTGCAAGAGTAAGCACATATCGTACTCAACAAGTATAACCAGGGGTTCATAAGGCTCAAATAGCTGGCACTGGTTTGACTGCATTTAGCTTTTAATAGTGGATAGCATGTTCATAATTAAATAGCAAATATCAAGGTAGCATAAATAATCCGATAATCACATGATCAAGTGTAAGCATGATTAACTCTTAGCATAAACGCTAATCCAATGAACATAATAACTTAACAAGCTCATCATTATTGGTGCAAGAACCCCCAAGGCCGCTCTTAACCGTGAGCACGACTAGTATACCAGTTTTTAACACTCTGCAGAGGTTGTACATCTTTACCCATGAGTCATGATTTACCCTTTCGCCCGAGGTAGCTAGTCTCCCTTCCTAGGGAGGTCGGCAGGGATCACTATGAAGCCTTTCAAAAGTTCGTCTAACATGTTAGGACCGCAAGGTTTCCTTCACGGGCAGATATATAGATACCCCCCTTTCGAATGGCACAATGACGTGCAACCTATACACATATGGACAGGGGCTCGCACTATACCCGTGTCGGTTCAGCCCCTCTAGCGCCCTTTCGGGTCTTCATATTGAGCTAAAGCCAGAGCCATTATAGCCCTCATGGTTGCATAGTTGTCCCAGTGATCACTTACAAACAAGATCTCATATAGTTATTTGTCATCTTTTAACGTTCATTGCATAGCTATTAATCATCTTAGATCATGGATTATATCAAGCACTAGCACATCTACACCAAATGCATATCAAGTAGGTAACAAGAAATTCAAGGTAATAATCATCTATGATTTTGCTAAGGTCATCAAGGTGGACACATGCATATGATATATGTATTAAAAGTGTGTAGGTGTTGATGCAAAACTGATCTGCAAACACAAAGGGCTAATACCCGATTCAAACGTTAAGGCGTGCCAGCCGATTTGACCTTACTATCGGCAAAGGTGATAACTCGAATACTTTAGTCCTAACAACAGCGATGCGCCCGGATGTCACGGCTAAGAGGTACTCACGCGGAACTCGAGAACACGCCGAGCTTAAGTCGACGAATTCCTAAGAACTCGTAATAAAAGGAAAAAAGTATGACGAAGTCGTCGAAAAGTAGATGCTGGAATATGAGTAAAAACGTGTGTTTTATTGATTTCTTGATTCTTTATTACAAGGCCCTAGGGTCTATATTTATACCCTACTCAAAGAGCTACAACCAGACACGATTAGAATTCGAATTGAAAATTATACGGAATACGTATACAAAACGATGCAAATAATTAAGGAAATAACAAAACTATCCCTCGCGACAAACCGAAACTCCTCCACATAACGACCGGCAGCTTCCAGACTCCTCCTTTGCATCATCGGCAGATCCTTTGCCATAGTCATCGGCAGACTTTCTTATCTAGCCATCGGCACCATATTACTGCCTGTCACATTCAACTTCTCCCTCATCGGCAACCATCCTCATCGGCAACCCGCATCGTACTGCCATCTTATCCTGCCATCCTAGACACGTGCCCAAAAACGGTGTCAACACATGCCCCCCAGTTTCGGAGTATAAAACTATTAATGCTCCGAAATTCTCTGCAGTAATGATGCCTTCTTCCGCAATTAATGCTCCTAATCTGGTAACCGACAACCTCAATCTGGACAACTCTGATCCTAATCCTCCGCAGATTCCTCGAAATCCCCACCTTCCTAAACGGGCATTTTTCTCAGTCATACATCGGCAACAATACCGTTACAAAGATCTGTCGATGCTCTGACCAGGATATTCGCAAAAACGGTTACTTCCCCTCTATCCGCCCATCGGCAAGATGACCGTTACAGAATATCGCCGATGGACCGACCAGGAGATCTCGCACAGTAAAATATCTTCAGATAATGACCGCTTCCTGTCAAATCACCAGCACAATCCCTGGATTACCGTGCGAACAGTTACCATATCCACCTGAGTACCCTCGGGTTTCTCGGATGCGGCAAAGAGATAAGTCGGATTTGCCCTTGCCCATCTTGTCCTATAAATAGTTCCTTCTTGGGTACTCCTTCCCCATCACACCATTCTACTACCCAACTTTACTTTTCCAGCGGCGGCGCCATTTACAACCTTCAAGACCTCCGACAAGCACTCCTCTTCATCAACTCCGGTGCCCTCCAACGTCTTCTTCGCGACAAGATGGCCATTGGCTTCGTCGTCCCTGAGGTCAGATCTCCATCTCATCTTCTGTATTTTTATTCCTATTCATCCGCGATTCATCTTACTGAATATTCTCTTTTTCCCTTTTCCTTGTATTTTTATTCCCCCAAAATCACTAGGAGTTGTCCAATAAAATTGTCATCTCCACCGATCAACCACACCTTCAATGTCTCGGCCCTCTAGGGGATTCAGATCCAACCAACCTTATCAACGCAGAAACCAATAGGATCCCCTTTAGAGCTGAAAACTTTTCTTTAGATCTGTGGAAAGACACTTTTCGCTCTTGGCCCAGCCCTACCGTAGGGTGGAAAGACTGGTTCTTAAGGGCCAGCAATTCTTATGAAGTCCAGTGGGGCGAAAGGAAGCTAGCCCAATGCATTAGGCTATCTATTGCCGATATGCACAGGAACGAGTCACTGCTGATAGCTGCGTCCTACTTTTGGTCAGACACCCACAATGCTTTTGTTTTTGGCCACGGCCCTGCTTCTCCTACCCTTGCCGATGTAGCCATGCTCACTGGTCTAGATATATCTTCTGCCGATAGTACCCACTTTTTTGATACTGCCCCCAGTGCCAAAGTGGAGACTCGCGCTATCGGCGGTTGGTCAGGGTACATTCAGAAGTACCGCGGGAGAGGGCCTGTCACCATAAAGGAGCAAACCACCTTTCTGAACATGTGGCTGGACAAGTTTGTATTCTGTGGTCGATCGGCAGGACCAACTTCCGTCTATCATCGGCAGCAGAGAGACTGGCTAACGGTGGCCAATTTCCTCTCGGCCGATACTTGCTTGGCGCTGTCTACCACCTTCTCCATCAGGTAGCCTAGAAACTCCTGCTTGGCCAATCCATCGGCAACTTGGGAGGCCCCTGGTGGTTTATTAATATGTGGCTCAATCTGCACCTGCATAAGCGCCTTGATTTCAACTTGTTCTCACAGCACTTCCCAAGAGATATAGCCGAAAACCATGTGTTGGGTGAAGAGGAATCGGCAACGCGTGCCCCCTTGAACTTTGGCGAAGCCGTCATAGTCCTACCTGGTTCAGGGAATAATCCGGATCAGATTGGCCGATTCTTCGAGACTCTGTATGAGGGTTTCGCCAGAGATGAACGACCATGGCTGGCTTATGATGACCCAGATAGCATGCTCCCTCTGACCTTCAATCCATTTGATGAAGCTCTCGACAGGGACAATGAGGCGATGATGGCAATTGTGACTCCCAGAGCCATTCCAGTGAATTTCTTCGGTAGCACCAAAACTTCTCCCCAGACTTACGAATTTTACAATCCATCGGCATTAGCTCGCCAGTTAGCTTTCGGCCAGTTGCCGATTGCACTTCCTTATGCCGATGTGATAAAACCCAGAGAAACCATCAACAACCTTCTTGAGTGGACTCGAGTAGCCCAACTACCACCAAACGCCGATGTAGATGTAGATCTGTCAGAATGGGTTTCGGCTGCTTTTATCACTCAGGCATACAAGTTATGGTGGGCAAAATGGAAAGAGCATCTATTCTGCAGATCGGCACTTTCATACCGCGGCATGATTGACCCCGAATACGAGGTTCCCGATGACACTGTAAGTAACTCAAACCAACGTTTCATTTTCTCACTATTACTTCCATCGGCAGCTTACCCTTGTATTCCTTTTGCAGGTTGACAATATTCCTCCATTGGTTAGCAGGAGTGGCAAGCCGATCGACTTGTTTCCATCAGGCCCGATTTCCTCAATCGGCCACAATGCTCCCACTCTGGCTTCCATCGTGCATCGGGGTGTGCGCCTCAGGAAAGTTACGACCAGGAGAACCCAGACATCACCAACGGTAGCTGCTCCCACTCTGGCGCGGGCTTTCAAGGCAATTTGTCAAATCTTTATCTTTTACGCTGACTATCTTTATATCGGCTTTATTTATACTTATAAACCCTTGTTCGTTATTGCAGCAAACCAGTGCATCGGCAAAGGTCACACGTCAAGGTGCCGATGCCACCCAGTCTAGCCAGCCAAAGAGGAAGGGTGTCAAGAGCACCAGGGCCGAAACGAAACGCCAAAAAGTGGCAACTCCCCCTCCTCCTCCGGTATCTCCAATCCCAGTGGAGTCTTCTCCTTCTTCTCCAGAAGTCCAGACACAGCAAGCGCCATCTCCCCAACCAATGCAGGATGCACCACAGATGGAAGAATCCCAGCAGGAAGAGCCTCAAACAGAAGGTACATCAGTTGATGTGGGTGAACAAACAACTGGTCCAGTGGGTCCAATTATATCATCGGCGGCTCTCCCGATTCAGACAACCGTTGTTCCCCCTCCAGGTAACATACTTTAACAATACCGTTGCCGATGAACTCATTTTCATTTAGTCTCATAACCTTTCTTGTCTTCTTTCAATCGATATTGTCCCATCGGCAACCTTAGCCGATCAACCTGTAGTTCCATCGGCATCTTTGGCCGGTCAGTCCGCAGCTCCGTCAGCACCTCCCAGTCCAAGGCAAGAGATCGCCTTGAAGCAAGTAAGTCACTGTTTACCGCCAGCATCATTTGCCGATTCTCCGAATATGAGCTAACCTTGCTTTCCCTCCCAGGAACAAGATTCTCCTGATAGCCTGTTTTCCTTCGCCATCGATCTCTCTGAAGACGAAGGCGAAGAAGCAAGCTCTTCTCAGACAGTTGGCATTACATCGGTAGAGATCAGGGCCAGGCTGGAAGAATTGTCAGTTCTCCTTCACCAGGATACAGCGCATTTGGTCGATGACTCCGACCCTACCAAGACCCTGTTCAGAACTCTCAGAGGCCAAATCCCGGCCGACGTCGAAGAAATCCTGTTCCAAGCCGCTCATCTGGAGAGTCGCCAGCTGCAGTACCAGAGAGCTTCTCGGCGTCTTGCCGATAGAGCCGCTCAGACTCAACTCTCCGATGAAATGAGGAAAGAGAAAACATCGGTATCCTGAAATCTTCAGGAGATGCGCTGAAGCAGAAGATATCCGATCTATCGGCAAGAAGAGAATCCCTGTTGGCGGAACTCAAGGAAGTGGAGAACGCCTTATCCCAAGCCCAACAGGAAGAGAACCAATTGCCAGAGACCATCAGGCTTCTTGAGCACGAGCGAAATGTTCATGGTCGCAAGGCACTCCAACTGAAGAAGAAGCTGAAGCCGATAGAAGGTTCTGCCGATGATGACATCAAGCAGATAGAAGCAGCCAACCAAATTCGGCTACGTGCTATATCGGCTCTCCAGACGTTGCTTAACACATAGAGTTTCCATCGGCATTGTATCTGCGCTTTCCTGCTTCCTCAGCTTTTAGTCTAGCCGATAGGACTGTTATCGGTGCCTAAACTTTTGAAACACCAAGTCTTGTCCCCAATCATTTGGATCCAGCCGATAGGAGTGTTATCGGCACCTAAACTTCTATGCATCGACCCATATACTGGGGTAATACTTCTTTAAATATTTGCCGTTTAATGCTCTGGGAAATTCAATTCCTTCGAGGGTTTCTAGAATGTAGGCATTACCAGGAGCCGATCGACTTATCCGATAAGGACCCTCCCAATTAGGAGACCACTTTCCAAACTTCGAGCTTTTGGTCCCAACTGGTAAAATTAATTTCCATACCAAATCCCCATCGGCAAACTCTTTAGCCTTCACTTTCTTATCATACCATCTAGCAACTCTTTTCTTATTTTCTTCTATACTCATTAAAGCTTTTAACCGATGCCCTGCTAGATCATCCAATTCATCGGTCATCAAAGTGGCATAATTGTCGGAAGTTAATTGATCTTGAAAAGATAATCGCCTAGATCCAGCCTTAATTTCCCAAGGCAACACTGCATCATGTCCATACACCAATTGATAGGGTGATACCTTGGTCGATCCATGACAAGCCATCCGATAAGACCACAATGCTTCATTTAATAATGTATGCCACCGCCTAGGATTTTCTTCAATCTTTCGTTTAATAAGCTTGATAATTCCTTTGTTAGACGCTTCGGCCTGCCCATTGGCTTGAGCATAATAAGGAGAAGAATTCAACACTTTAATTCCCATACCGATT
This sequence comes from Sorghum bicolor, assembly GCF_000003195.3. Taxonomy (NCBI): domain Eukaryota; kingdom Viridiplantae; phylum Streptophyta; class Magnoliopsida; order Poales; family Poaceae; genus Sorghum; species Sorghum bicolor. The sequence continues at coordinate 20,505,230 of NC_012872.2, forward strand.
GCGAATTCATCGAACTCCCCCGACGTGAACATGGTGCCCTGATCGGTAGTAATCGTTTGGGGAATCCCAAATCGGTAAATAATATGCTCCTTCACAAAATCAATCATATTGGCCGATGTGACTTTCTTCAAAGGAATAGCTTCAACCCACTTAGTGAAATAGTCAGTGGCAACTAGAATGAACTTATGCCCTTTGCTAGATGGTGGATAAATCTGGCCGATCAAATCGATGGCCCATCCCCGGAACGGCCAAGGTTTTATTATAGGATTCATAGCCGATGCGGGTGCTCTCTGGATATTACCAAACTTTTGACAACCTTGACACCCCTTGAAATATTTAAAACAATCTTCAAGTATGGTTGGCCAAAAATATCCATTCCTTCGAATCATCCACTTCATCTTAAAAGCTGACTGATGCGCTCCACACACTCCTTCATGGATTTCCCCCATCAAACTTCTGGCTTCATCATCACCCAAGCATCGGAGAAGAATCCCGTCGATAGTTCGATAATACAATTCATTTTCAAGGAGCACATACTTGGTTGCTTGAAATCGAACCCGTCTTTCAACTTTTTTGGATGGATCTTTCAGATAATCAATAATTTCTTTCCTCCAATCACTGGCACCGACTGCCGATGTCGCATTAATCATTGGCTGATATCCTGAGGCATGCTGAGCTAACCGATTAGCGTCTTCATTATGCAATCGGGGAACATGCTCCAATCGGAAATCCTTGAATTCCTTTAACAGTTGCATACTTCTCTCGAAATAAGTTATGAGAACTTCACTTCGGCATTCATAGCTTCCGGCCAATTGATTTATAACCAACATAGAATCCCCGAATATTTCAACAGCATCAGCACGAACTTCTCTTAACAACTCCAATCCCTTGATTAGAGCTTGATACTCAGCCTGATTATTTGTTGATGTGGCAACAATCGGCAGGGAAAACTCATACTTCCTCCCCTTAGGGGAAACTAATACAATGCCGATTCCTGCCCCCCGGTCATAGGTAGACCCATCAAAGAAGAGCGTCCAGGGTACAATTTCCAAGGTTTCCACTAGACCGCAATGCTGAGTCACAAAATCAGCCATAATCTGCCCCTTGACTGCCTTAGCCGATTCGTAACGCAAATCGAACTCCGACAGCGCTAAAATCCATTTACCGATCCTACCACTCATAATCGGCATAGATAGCATGTACCGGACCACGTCATCTTTGCAAACAACAGTGCATTCGGCCGATAACAGGTAATGTCTCAGCTTGATACATGAAAAATATAAGCATAAGCATAGTTTCTCAATGGCCGAATACCTGGTTTCAGCATCAATCAACCTCCTACTCAAATAATAAATTACCCTTTCTTTCCCTTCAAACTCTTGAACTAAAGCTGAACCGATAACCGATCCATCGGTAGATAAATACAATCTGAAGGGCTTCCCTTGTTGAGGTGGAACTAGAACTGGAGGATTTACTAGATACTTCTTGATTTCATCCAGAGCCAACTGCTGTTCTTCTCCCCAAATAAACTCTTGATCGGCTTTCAATTTAAGAAGAGGACTGAAAGCACGAATCCTACCAGACAAATTCGATATAAATCTCCTGATAAAATTTACCTTGCCGATCAAGGATTGGAGCTCGGTTTTGTTGGTAGGGGCCACTATTTTATTAATGGCATCAATAGATCTTCGACTAATTTCAATACCCCTCTGATGTACCATGAAACCAAGAAACTGCCCTGCCGATACGCCAAATGCACACTTGTTGGGATTCATCTTCAATCCATGCTTCCTTGTGCACTCTAACACTTTTTGTAAATCGGCAAGATGCTTTGAGAAATCTCCAGACTTAACCACCACATCATCAATATAAATCTCTACGAGCTTGCCGATGAACTCATGAAATATAAAATTCATAGCCCTTTGATAAGTAGCACCAGCATTCTTTAACCCAAAAGTCATGACTATCCATTCAAATAGTCCAACATGACCAGGACACCTGAATGCAGTTTTTGGAATATCCTCCTCTGCCATGAATATTTGATTGTAACCTGCATTACCATCCATGAAGCTGATGACCCGATGGCCAGCCGCAGCATCAACCAGTAGATCGGCGACAGGCATTGGGTATCCATCCATCGGCGTAGCTTTATTGAGATTCCTGAAATCAATGCACACCCGAAGCTTCCCGTTCTTCTTGTAAACCGGAACAACATTGGAAATCCATTCGGCATACCGACACTGCCGAATAAACTTAGCTTCAATAAGTTTAGTGATTTCGGCCTTAATATCAGGTAGAATGTTAGGATTACATCGGCGGGCTGGTTGCTGATGTGGCCGAAATCCAGACTTGATGGGTAACCGATGTTCAACAATTGATCGGTCTAAACCAGGCATCTCTGTATAATCCCAAGCAAAGCAATCTTTATATTCCTTTAACAAACTAGTCAATTGTCGCTTACACTCAGGATCTAATTTAGCACTAATAAAAGTAGGCCTAGGCTTATCACCACTACCTATATCTACTTCTACCAAATCATCGGCCGATGTGAATCCCTGGCCTAATTTTCCATCATCGGCGAATCTATCCATTAAAAACCGTCGTCAGAACCGACTGCTTGGATCGGTGGAATCTCATAATCGGCAACTTTGAGAAAATCTTTCTCCCAAACTTCTCCTAAAATGCACCTGGTCCTTTCGTAAGTATCCGCTTCTGCCGATGCGATAACATAAGAAGAATCTCCTGGGACAATCTCAATCTTGTCACCTACCCACTGAACCAAGCACTGATGCATTGTAGATGGGACACAACGATTGGCATGAATCCAATCTCTCCCCAATAATAAATTGTAAGCACCTTTTCCGCTGATCACGAAAAAAGTTGTCGGCAAGGTTTTGCTGCCGATGGTCAACTCTGCACATATCGCCCCCTTGACTGGAGACACGTTTCCTTCAAAGTCTTTGAGCATCATATCGGTCTTGGTCAAATCTTGATCCCCTTTCCCAAGCTTCCGATATACCGCATACGGCATAATATTAATAGCAGCTCCACCATCAACTAGGATCTTGGTCATTGGCTGCCCATCAACCCTTCCTTTGAGGAACAGAGCTTTAAGATGCTGCCTCTCGTCATCGGCAGGTTTCTCAAAGATAGCCGTCATCGGATCCAGAGCCAACTGAGCTATCTGGTCAGAAAATTCCACCTCATCATCACTGGCTGGTGCAAGAAACTCCATCGGCAACATGAAGACCATGTTGACGTCTGCCGATGGACCTTCCCTCTTAGTGTCTGATGGCTGCCGACTTCCAGAGTTCTCTCCCTTGTTTAGCTCTTCTTGCCTCTCACGTTGCAATCTCCTTTTATGTGTCTTGGTTAATCCTCCAGGGCACCATGGAGGAAGTGGCCTTTGCCTTGCCGTCGGGCGTCGGTTCTCCCTTGACTCCATACGATGCGTGTTAGCATCCCTGCAAAATATGAATTCATCGGGAACCCGCGCATCAGCCATTTCCTCGAGCTCTTCTTGGTTCCTGGGAAAATACTGGACACGGTCACTAAGTCTGTTGTGCCCACTAAATTTTCCCCCCAGCCGGTCATGAACTGACACCCTTCCTCTGATCGGCCCATTAAATCGCCGTTCATCATTATGATAATGCCGATCGGTCCTATCGTACCGATCATAACCGTTGCACTCAGGGCAGTCTCTGACAGTAGGAAGCTTGATATTTTCCTCCCAACAATGGATGAAGAATGGACAATTCCAATGATCCCTGTGCCGATTCCACTCCTGTCGGCGTCTTTCTTCTTCCCGTCGATAATCTTCCTGCTGGCGCCGATACCGATCTTCCCGTTGTTGCCATTTTTCTCGAGGCTTTCTATGAGTTATGACGATACCAGATCGAGGAAGCCTTCCTGAGCTAGTTCCTTCCTGGACCAAGCCCTTACTTCTTGCATCGGCAGTAGTAACTTGATGCTGAGGATCTACCGATGCACTCTTCTCAGCTGTCTCCGATGTTAAGACCTTAGCCTTCCCCTTAGCATCCAACATGTTTGTCGGGAAAGGATGTTGGTCTATCTTCATCGGCTTCTGGGCTTTGGAACTGTCAAACTTGATTCTCCCTGACTCTATAGCCGATTGCAGCTGCTGTCTGAATACTTTGCACTCGTTGGTGTCATGGGAAGTTGCATTATGCCACTTGCAATATCTCATCCTCTTCAACTCTTCTGCCGATGGGATCACATGGTTAGGTGACAGTTTGATCTGACCTTCCTGAAGTAGAAAGTCAAATATCCTATCAGCCTTAGCGGTGTCAAAGGCAAACTTCTCTGGTTCCTTCTGCCCAAAAGGACAAGACATCGGCTTCTTGTTTTTTACCCACTCTGCCAAACCGATTACTGGTTCTTCATCAGAATCTGAGCTTGTTGCTTCATCAACAAATGACACTTTCTTATTCCATGCTCTCTTAAGCTCGAAAGGCTTGATGTCTTGCTCAGAAATCCTCTGCACCAAATGACTTAAACTTTCAAACTCCTGAGAGGCATACTTATCCCTGATATGTGGCAACAAACCCTGGAAAGCCAAATCGGCTAGCTGCCGATCATCCAGAACCAGGCTATAGCATTTATTCTTGACCTCTCGTATCCTCTGCACAAATCCCTCAACCGACTCATCATTACGTTGCCTCAATTTGACCAAGTCGGTGATCTTCTTCTCATGAACCCCCGAGAAGAAGTATTTGTGGAATTGCTTCTCTAGATCGGCCCAAGTAATTACTGAGTTGGGAGGTAATGATATGAACCAAGTAAAGGCCGATCCAGACAATGATGATGAAAATAGACGAACCCTCAATTCGTCCCTGTTACCAGCCTCTCCACATTGAATAATGAACCTGTTGACATGCTCCATGGTTGACGTGTCGTCCTGTCCGGAAAACTTTGTAAAATCCGGTACCTTGTACCGATGTGGAAGCGGGATCAAATCATACGCGGGAGGATACGGTGTCCGATAAGAATAAGTGTTGACTTTGGGTTTTATCCCAAATTGTTCCCTCATTACTTCAGCAATCTTATCGGCCCAATATGCATCGGCATCTTGCCGATGAGGCGGCTGCGGATCTGGCACTTGGTGGCGAACCTCCACGTGTCTGTTCGGGACGTGATCTGCACGGAACATCGTATTGATCACCTGTCCTCCAATCTGCGGACCACCAAACTGCTGTCCACCGACTGGCTGTCCTCCGAGTTGCTGTCCAAAATTCATTGGCTGGTTGGGAATCCCCTGACCTTGGAACCCGGGATAGACCTGCCCTTGCTGGAACCCTGTAGTCTGGTAACTCTGCTGGGGCGATTGTGGAAAGGCTTGCTGTCCAAGCCATCCATTATTAGCGTTCATCGGCATAGGTGTTGCCGATGATTGGTAATTGGGTACCGTCATTGAATTGACATACCCAGACTGGGCCATAGGCCTCTGCTGCACCAGCATTGACTCTGCCGATGCGTTGGGCATCTGGAACATTGAATCTTGAGGATTTCCAGTGTGAGGCCTTGTAGTAGTAGTTGTGGTATACCGAGGACTCTGGTTCACCGGCGCATTGGGAGGTGCCGATGTCATAGGAGTTTTGCCCCTCATGTCAGTTATTTGTGATGTTCCAGGCGTCAACTCTGGAGGCATACCATAACCCCACCAGTTGGGAGGAAGAGTCAACCCTGACATTGCCGATGCCAACATATCTGTTGTCAGTCTATGCTACCCAACTGAAATTTGTGGGTTGGTTGCCATCGGCATAGATAGTGCACCAGTAGTCCCCAATGTACTTGGAGGGACGGCAGACTGTGCACTTGCATTCGTCAAGGCAGCCGATGGAGCCGTGACCTCTGGTGCCGTTGGCTGATGATGGGAGGGGCCCACATAATCTGGTGGGATTTGTCCTTCCTTGAAAGTTCTTGCCACGGCATTGAAAACCGTATTAGACAATACACCAGCTTGGTTAATCAACGCTCGATTGATGGCATTGTCAACCATATCTTGAAGCTTGCCAGGATTGGCGTCAAAGGTAACCTGCCGTGGTGCCGGCAGTGCATCTTTCTGGACCACTTCGCCGCTCCTGTTTATGCGGAAAGACCTCAGGCATTGCTGCTTGAACTCTTCCATGGCTTGGGCAATAGCTTGCTTCTGCTCATCTTTGAGGTTGGCCTCCGTCACGGGGATGACGTTCTCTTGATCGAGGTCAGAGATCGACATGTTGATCTTGATCTTGAATCGGTCCCACCAGGCGTGCCAAAAGATGTGTTGATGCAAAACTGATCTGCAAACACAAAGGGCTAATACCCGATTCAAACGTTAAGGCGTGCCAGCCGATTTGACCTTACTATCGGCAAAGGTGATAACTCGAATACTTTAGTCCTGACAACAGCGATGCGCCCGGATGTCACGGCTAAGAGGTACTCACGCGGAACTCGAGAACACGCCGAGCTTAAGTCGACGAATTCCTAAGAACTCGTAATAAAAGGAAAAAAAGTATGACGAAGTCGTCGAAAAGTAGATGCTGGAATATGAGTAAAAACGTGTGTTTTATTGATTTCTTGATTCTTTATTACAAGGCCCTAGGGTCTATATTTATACCCTGCTCAAAGAGCTACAACCAGACACGATTAGAATTCGAATTCCAAATTATACGGAATCCGTATACAAAACGATGCAAATAATTAAGGAAATAACAAAACTATCCCTCGTGACAAACCGAAACTCCTCCACATAACGACCGGCAGCTTCCAGACTCCTCCTTTGCATCATCGGCAGATCCTTTGCCATAGTCATCGGCAGACTTTCTTATCTAGCCATCGGCACCATATTACTGCCTGTCACATTCAACTTCTCCCTCATCGGCAACCCGCATCGTACTGCCATCTTATCCTGCCATCCTAGACACGTGCCCAAAAACGGTGTCAACAGTAGGTAACAAGGATGATCCCAAGTTATACTTGCCTTGATCAAAGCTCTCCTGAGCCTGCTGGTCTTCAAAGACTTGGTCTTGATCACCAACGTACGACTCACCGTCTATTCCCAAACATCAATCAACAACACGCAATACAATATAGACAATCATACACAAAACAAACAAGTTATAATTAGAACAATACACCAAACAGTGGTAAAACAAATATAAAAGTTTATCAAAATATTCTACGCAGCGCTACGATCACACAAACGTAAAGTTCACGAAAATCGGAATTAAAACGTAGAAGATATGAATTTTCCCAGATTTCCTATAGATAAATAATTAATTAAATGCTACTGCAAAATTAAAAAGTTTCAAAAACAGTGAACTATTACTTCCAACCTGTTGAGGTCGTAAAAACGAATCTAATGAAATTTGAATGGACAAAAACCGAGTTAAAATGGATATTTTATGACCAAAACAAAACCAATGGCAAAACTGTGATTACTGGAAAACGTATTTTTCTCAAACCGGCTAAGAATACTTTTTCGGAGTTGGGAAACGAAATCGTTCTCAGGGCGCCAAGGACCGCGGAGTAAATACTAAAAACATCCAGGGACTCTTTATGAACTTTCCCAGCCGAAACGGTATGTTTTAATCTGGGCCCTTGAACTTCGATCGGACGGCTCAGGCGCGTCAGGGGGATAACAGGCGGCGGCGGGCTCATTCCTGTTCTCCGGCGCGGTGGCGGCCATTGTCACCGCCGCCAATCTCGTCGGCGCTCTTCAACTCCCGATTCCCTGCGCCAAAAACCGAACCAAGAGCACCGGATCGAAGAGGAGGGGGATGCGAGCTCACCTACGCGCTTGCTTTAGCCCGAGAGAGGACAGGAGAGGCTCGTGGCGACAGAGGGTGCTCCCAACTCGGCGAGATCCAAACTCCAGAGAACACGGAGATTAGGGCTCGGTTTCTCCACTTGGATGCAAAGAGGGAGCCGCGGGGTTGACCTAGGACTTTAGGGGTTTGATTACAGGCGGAAGGAAGAAATCCCGAGGAAACCAGGATTGAGTCTTCTCCCAATCGAGTCTGGATCGATTACGCCCCGAGAAAGAAGGAAGCAGGGGAGGTGACACTACCGCGTGGGCCCCGCATGTCAGCGATAGAAGAGATGGGGCCTGCTGGTCAGAGGGAGAAGAGGGAAAGGAGGCGCGGTTGGGCTGGGGCTTCACTGGGCCGCGCGAGGGGAGCCAGTGGGCTGCGGGGCTGGTTTCCAGAGGGGCTTCTCCCCTTTTTCTTTTCTTTTTATTTCCTTTTGCAAATCTTTTCCAAAGAGATTTTTTGAACATAAACAAATAGGATAAAAACAAAAACAAACAACACAAAAATAAATGCTATTCTCAGCATGAATGCAAAAGCATGTTGCTACCTTATGATGAATTTTATTCTCCACAAAATAATTTATTTGCTAAATTCAATTCTCATAAGAATACTTAAATAAATTAAATTAATTCCTATTAATTAAAAATCCAGATTTTGGGTGTTACAGGCCTCCTTTCCCATCTCAAAAAATCTCAGGTTTAGGGTCTGTTTAGATTTGAAAATTTTTAGCCCAAAGAGAATTTTTTTTTTGGAATTGGGGCCTAAGAACTAAACGGGACTAAAAGGGCCAAATTTTTGGGCTACAACTGTGCACGCACTCCCATAAAAGCACACCAATGACAGCTGCAATTGCATACAGCTCAAGTTGTCATTGGTGGGTTTCCATGGGAGTGCGTGCATAGTTGCAGCCCCAAAATTTTGGCCCTAAAATTTTTGGCCCCGTTTAGTTCTTAGGCCCCAATTCCAAAAAAATTTTCTCTTTAGACCAAAAAATTTCAAATCTAAACAGGCCCTACAAAGATTTGTGGACTCTCACATGACAGAAAAGAAAACCAAGCTAGAAGAGAGAAAAAAAGAGAATGGGAGAGATGAGGGAGATGGGGGACTCTCTCTCTTATTTATCATTTATCAGGCATTACACATTCCCTATTTGTTCCTGGATATTTTTGTGCGAACTAGTTAGTCACTGGGGCATTCTAGTCCAATTTGACATAACCTAGATCCAATGGCCACTGCGCCCTTCATGAGGTAGCTTAGTCTCGATGCTAACTCCTCGATGCCGCCATGTGTCGTCCGTTCCTCGGAACCTCCGCCCGGATTTTAAGGCCCAAACCCGTGAAACCCGCCGCGAGTAGCATACTCCATACGCTTCCCCCGCCACTTGACACGTGTCACCGCCGTCCTCAACCGGCCGGGCTGCCAAGTCCTCCTGAGCCTCGCTCGACTCGCACGTCCGCCGTCTTTACTTGGTCAACACGGTCACTTGCATATACACTTGCACTTATCGATGTCCTATATGTTAGCCACTGCGGCTGGTCACCCGGCCTCCTGGTCTGTCAGTCCAAGCATCACGTCCGTCCTTCACCGCTCCAGGTCCATCGACACGACACGTCTCTACTTAACTTTCTCCTCGCCGTCGACCACCGCCTCCAAACTCTACACCTGCACACCATAAACCAAGAAACATATCGCATCATAAGGGTACTTCTCGACCTTGTGCTTTGAAGAGGTCTAAAGCGATATCCATAGTCTAAAGAAAAAAATCATGGATACACGAAAGGTTCTAGCCATGCACATTCAACTCACTAACCCCTTTTCTTGTCGTGTGCTTTATGACTTGAGAGGTACTCTCTATGTCCGAAAAAATACAATTCTTGTACAGTATAAAGTTAAAGTATCTCAGTTTGACCAATTATATATAAAAGGTATAAATATTTATGATATTAAATAAGTATTATTATATTTGCTATGAGATATTTTTTCATATAATATACATAATTATTTGTTATCAAAACTTAATATTTTTACCTATATATTTGATTAAATTTTGAACACTTAACTACACGATAGAGGTTGTATTCAGTTTCCTTTGATTAACTGCAATTCTACCTATAAATAAAATAAGTTCAGAGAACCTATCATCTGGAATTGTTCCTGACGAGACCTTAACATGCATATATATATGCTTGCCTATTGTCCCGTCTATGAATGTTAGGCCACCCAAGTGTCGACGTGTGGTCCCCTAGCTCTTCATTCAGTCTAAGGACACAGGCCTAGATGCCTAGCCATTTAGCCTATACATGGATACAAAGAGGAGGATATCGGATAATATATCAGTGGGAATCTTGCAATAAAATATTTTAGAGCAAAATAATCTCACTTAAAAGGTTTACATTTTGTGCTTTTACTTGATCAGTTCGAAGTGCCCACTTGAGCAATTTGTGTGATGCCCTATAGACAGTAATGACTTTGTCCGCAGCAGTTGACCATTCTAAGCTCTCAGCAGTTGACATTCCAAGGTTCATCAACTGTGAATGTCATATATCAAGTTAAAGATTGGATGCAACCTGAGAATCTGGTAAAAAACAACCAGTAGTTTTTGTGATTCCCACTGAGAGAACGCCTATTGATGCCATGGAGGGACCATGGATTGCAATGCAAATACGGATTGTACAAGCGTGGCATCTTTCTCATGGATGTAGAGAAAACGGATTTGTGACAGATAAAAAGACAGAAAGGTTTAGACGCAGGCAGGAGAAGTTGGCTATATTTGCGGCATTGTGGCGTAACAGCTAAAAGCACCTTTTTTTTTTTACAATGATGGGACAAATTTTTTAGCCTCATATACCACCTTTAACAAGAACTTCTACTAACCAGACAGTAAATTGTCAAAAACCCTGGTAATGGATACATATTTCAGCGACGACGCAATTGATCGTAAAGAAATCATGTATAGTTCAACTGGTTTGCAAAATTAATGTCTTAAGCACTGTATGTAAAGAGCCAGTGTTACCATTCTAACTGCTCTTGTGTTACAGGTGTTGCTACAGGTAAGTAACCCTTTTTTTCTCTTGGAACTACAGAAGTTCTTTTCTCTATGTATATGTACTTTTACATTCCCTCTTCACAGTAACATTGTATGTTTAATCACTTGATTTGATTGAGTGACAATTATTTTAGTAACTGATTATTACATGTGAGCCAAGTAATGTTCTCAATGCAACTCCACAGGATATCAACCTATATGTTATCTGCAACTCCACAGGATGGCTTCAGAAACTCTTCATGTCTCGCATTCTTGTGCCTGTGATTGAGTAAAACCGTACCGCCAGCTAAAAGGTTATTAGTTCTAATCGTTGATCTGAACACATACTTGTGCATACAAGTGATTTCAAATAAGCAGGGAATGTCATATCATCAAAGATTCTTGAAATTTCTTTGTAGTGGAATTGACATTCAATTTTCAGTAGCACCTCTCAAGCTGCCACATATCTGATATCTTGGTACCCACTTTGCATGGAATCGCTACCCTCTTTCAGATGCTCCTTATCCATATAGAATGCCACCTCTATGGCCAATAATATAGAAATATTAATTATAAAATTAAATGCGACTTCGGAGCGCAGCATCGCATACCTCTTCCATGTCTGATTGGGTATCAGGGCTTTGCTTTGGTTGAGATTCTGGACATACAGGATAAGAACTAGTCATACAGGCCATTGGTACGCTGTGCTAGCTGTTCATATATAGTGCCTTTTTATATAATATATAGAATCTTGCTTCCCCGTGCTGACTCGGCTTCACTCTAACAAGATTCTATATTTGACTTGGGAACTTCTGTAGTGGCGGCCACAATCAATATCGCTGAATTTATGACTACGTACGTATAGGATGATATATATTATCCGAACGTGAAGAAATGGATTTCCACTTCAAGAATGATATCTGTGCATGAAGTACCAAGAGTACGTTGCAATGATATACCAGACTATAAACATCATATTTTCGTTTCTATTAATGAACTTTAGTTCATCCCACACTTCATTGACATACAACAGAGGCCCTCAAAGATTAGTATTGAATGGTCCAACCACTGAATGTCAATTGTCAAATATAAAATGAGAATGGCACTCCAAGAGCTTATATACCCCTCCTCGATCGACATCTCATTCTTTCTTTCTCTGTCTTCTGACTAGTCGAATAGGAATATAGCCATATAGGATAGGCTGAGTAAGATCCCCAAGCCTTATCAACATCCAAGCAAGGTCGTCGACCCGTTTCAGTATCAGGTAGCTACACTACTGTTATAGCAGTCCAAATAAATATTCCGTACTAGTACATACTAAACCTTTCGGTGCGAGTCACAAACCAAGAAACTTTGGCGATTATCCAAACCCTCCCTAGCTGTCGGTACGCTGCAAAAGCCTCGCTCTCTTGCCATGCATCACATTTCCACGCCTATATAAACTATCCTCCCTGCACCCAGTCCTAAGCAAGCAAGCAAGCACAAATACTCAAAGCATCAGATATACAAGAAGCAACTCGCACATCTTGTCTCGCTAGCCTAGCATACATTAATTAGTCACTTCTATCGAAGCAACTCTGTTAAAACTGCAGGGTTGTTTATTTCTCGCGAACAATCGACAGGGACGACCCTTATAGAGTTTGATCCATGGACCAGGTGACAAGGCTGGCATCGCAGCGTGCAGTGGTGATCTTCAGCACGAGCACCTGCTGCATGTGCCACACTGTGACGCAGCTCTTCCGCGAGCTCGGGGTGAACACGATGGTGGTGGAGCTGGACAAGGAGCCGCGGGGAAAGGAGATGGAAAAGGGGCTGGCGAGGCTACTGGGCCGCAGTGCAGGTGTCCCAGCGGTGTTCATCGGTGGCAGGCTCGTCGGCTCCACGGACAAGGTCATGTCGCTCCACCTCAGCGGCAACCTCGTCCCTCTGCTGCGCAATGCGGGGGCACTCTGGGTCTAGCTAGCTGCTTGTATTATGCTCTCAGAGAGAGTCGATCAGCTACTCGATCAGCTAGCTGACAATTAATATATAAGTCATAGTTCTATCGATAATACTCTGGGAGTATTAACTATGTCGCGGCAAGGGGCTTCAGTATTTTGTAAGCGTACCTGATAATGTGTGAGGAGAGTGTTACCTGCAGTTACCTCCCCGAAAAATGCACGGGCCATAGTCCATATAGGCATACATGCATGTGATGTGACAAATGGAAGAGCTTCATTGTCAGTGCTATTGCTATGCCTTGTTTATTTTGTTTTTGATCGGGTGTTTAACCCATTTTTTACTAAGAGAAAATTTGAAAAAATTTCAATAGTGTTTCCATTCTTGCTAGCGAGACACTAGAGAACAAATCCATTAAAATGTACGATACGACCACAGTGTGGACCAACTAATTAAGGTGGCTAAACCTTATCTACGCATCGGTCACAGGCCACACTCTTCGTACCCCGCCTAATCGGAAAGAGCACATCCATGGCCTCCCTCGTTATGGGCGAAAGCGGCAAAAGCGAAGGCATGTTGAAACTATTCAAAGGATGCCTCATCAGACACTTCTGTCAATGTTTTGAGGCCTAGTCTCTTCATCATAACTTTCCTCGCCTAGTCGCCTGAGCTTCTAATGTTTTGGCTCCCTAAAACTTACTCTTGGCCGCTAGATGAACATTGTGCTTGGGCACAAAATATCATTTGCAATTTTGCATCATAATTGATCTTCCTGGTCAACCTAGGAGCTAGGGGACGTGACGAGAGGCTGCTGCAGGGGCCGTCAAAAGGAGTCAATGAAATCCTTGACGGCATCAGCAGTCAAACCTGGCGTGGTGGTGGCAGAAGGCTGGATGGCATCTGGGCCACAACCCAGCGACACAAGCGCCCCATCTCGGATTGATCTCCACAGTAGTGTCTCATGAGTGAGATTGTTTCCTCCAGGAAAGGCATGCTGGACATACAATACATGTTAGCGACGGAAGAACTTCATTCTATGGCTCTATGCTGGTCTGGCACATTGCAACTAATTAACTGAAAGCGTGGATAACCAGCAATCTACGGTTTCTATTAGGCATGATTTAGATGTGAAATTTTTTTGGATTTGGCTACTGTAGCACTTTCGTTTGTTTGTGGTAAATATTGTCCAATCATAGACTAACTAAGGTCAAAAGATTCGTCTCACGATTTAAAGTCAAACTGTGTGATTAGTTTTTATTTTTATTTATATTTAACACTTTATGCATGTGCCGTAAGATTCGATATGACAGAAAATATTAAAACCTTTTTAAATTTCGGGGTGAACTAAACAAGACCTTACGCAAATCGGCAAGCATATACATGGATAACCAATCTAATCATGGCGTGGCCCATGGCATGGGTAGGGTAGGCCTGGGTATACGGCAAGGCACATGTGCTAGCAGTAGTGCCTGGTCACATGTCATCGTGGGCCCATGTGAATGATTATATGTAGTTTTGATGACTGAGGTCTTGCTTAGTTCCAAAAATTTTTCAAAATTTTTCGTTGCATCGAATCTTGCGGCACATGCATGAAGCATTAAATATAAATAAAAAAGATAACTAATTGTATAATTTATCTGTAATTTGCGAGACGAATCTTTTGAGTATATGATTGGACAATAATTGTCAAATAAAAATAAAAGTGTTAAAGTAGTGAAATTCAAATTTCTTCACGAACTAAGGCCTTAGATTGCAATCCAATCACTACACATCATATGCTAATAAAAAAATCCCTATTAAAATCAAACCTTCTCTAGCAGTTTTGAACTTACCTATTTGATCCGAAAATCATCTCTCATTCCTTTTATGACCTTTCTGTCAGTTTTTTCCTCTAACAGTGTTAAGTAGGGGCATAAATTTACCTTAAGAACAGTACATAGTTCCATTTTTCATTGTATATTTCACAGATATAGTTTGGTTTAATTTGTGTGTTTTATTTTGAACATTATTTTGCCTTCTTTCGCATGGTTTTAGGTTGCACCATATTTGCACAAAATGTGGACACATTATTTCAGACATGAAACAATTAGTGTCTATATATATTTGCACACACCAATCAATAAACAGTAAAAGGTCTCGCATACAGGAGCCAATTCCACGTAAATAAGATGCATACATTTGCTCACACATATACTAACTAAGGTGCATAAATTATCTCACACATACATGACATCAATTGAACAAGATAAAAATGGTCTCACAAGTGCATAAATTAGCTAGTAGGTTCACTTCACATAAATAAGGTGCACACATAAGTTCACAGATACTAGACATCTAATATATATATACAAGCCAATTGGACATGCATTGCATAGGACCAATAGAAACAAGAATATGAGAAATCAAAGGCAGAATCTTCTTTTGCTTCTTGTACTAATGCAGGACTAGGTTGTCCTCTTTTGCTTGTGCCCATTGAGGGGTTGTCAAGTGGCAGCTTTGGAATGTTTAGGACCTCTTTACCAATCTCCTTCTTCCTTGTGTGTTTAACCTTCTTTCCATACTTAGCCTTCCTAGGTTGATCTATGTGTGAAGGATATTCAATAGAGAAAGTGACTTAGGTTGATTTGAGCCACGCCTTGACCTACACATGTGAATATATGGCATCAAAGATCTTTTACCAAATAACATATGAATAATAAATAATCTAGAATCCAAAAAAGTACATTCTTTATGCTCTAGAGTTGGAGTTACCATATTTCCCTTTCCTTACTTTTTTTGAGGAAACAGCAAGGGAGGCCCCTATTTAAATTTTTTAATATATATTTCCCTTTTTATTACTTGAAATTTTGAAGGATTGGTTGTGGTGATAGAGAAGTAATCTATTTAGTTTCCATGTTGTCATTCATGGTAGCATAATTTGACACACCCCTGTCACTACTGCCTGTCTAGCATCAGTGCATAAGGCTAGACCGCTTTTGGTCACCTTGTGCACTCTCTAAGATGACTCTAGAACCAATTTCCAATTCTGATTAGTTTCAGAATAAAAAATTAAGCAAATAAGATACAACCAATTATGTCCATCAACAATGGAAGCACTAATCAATTTCGCCTTAAACTTGCTAGTCAAGAATGGAAAGAATAATCTTCTAAATCTGATCTTCCCAGTAATCGTGTGATGATCAATAACTACTAAGCTACTAGGACAAGAAACCTCAACTTGTGCTTTAAACCTATATTAGAAAATATGTCTATGTGTTGTAACAAAATATAAACAAACTAATATAGGAAACGACTGGTACTATCTATTTATGTTTTATCCTTTCTATAAAATTTTATTTTATGACGATTGTTGATCTTGGCATTCATAATATAAGTTAATATTATCAATAATGACAATATCCTACATGTATTGAATTAAAGTACAATCTTGATAGTTTTTCCCTGTTGCAAAGCACATAAATCTTTAGACATAAATATACCACACTTCATACTATCCATATGTTGTTATAATTAATCAAGTTTAATGAGTTTCTTTGCAACCCCTAAAAATATGTAGTTCTAATCTTTTATTAAAGCAGATAAGAATAAGGAGTTAGTTATCGATATATTAAGAATTGGTCTGTCTGCTGACGACTATGACTTAGACCTCTCTTAATTTTTTTTAGATGACAGCTCTTGTCGGGGATCACAGAGATACATTTATTTGGTTTAGATTCGATAACAAAATGCTTAAGGTTCTAGTTCATGCATGGTTTGATCAGTTGAACCATCGGCTAATCCAAATTTTAGTAAAAAATAAGTTTTATTTGTAATCAAAACTACATCACCAATTTAATAAATTGATGAAAATTATTGTTTATTCGAGAAAGGTCAATGATTTAAAGGCTCATAATATTTTTTTATGTTTATGAGAGAAAAACAATCAATGCCAAGGAACAGCTGAACAAAAAACAGACTCATAAACTGAGCGGAACAAAAAACAAATCAAAAATAGAAAAATTGAGCCAAACAAAAATAAATTAGCTAGGAAACTCAAACTGTGCGAAAAAAAAACCAAAAAAAAAAGGAAACCGGAAACCCAAAGGAAGAAACACAAAAAATGGAAACACGCAAAGGAAACCTGAGAGGAACTAAAAAATAAACATACACAATAAAAGCGGAAACACAAGTGAATCGGAATAGAGAAATTCAAAAACAGATCGGAAACAAAGAGACAGACAACCTAGCCAAAAAATATACGATTCAAATTTCGTCTACTCTTAATCTTTTGAGGATTATATATAGAGATATATTAGAGAATTAGGATTGGAATTTCTAGCTATCTATGTTACCTTAGAAAATACTGTATATGCCATATATAAAACAGCAGGGCTGTAGCAAGACAAACAGAAGTTTTCACACTCACGGGATTAGTTAGGGAAGATGAACCAAAAAATAGGATTTTCTTTTGTCTCTTTAATACTACTAGCAAAAAATCTGTACTTGCAACGGATAGTTATTTTCTCTTAAGATGTTAAAACATCTTTCTCACAATTCTTCTATCTTTGCATCCATCGTCCATTGACAACAATATGTATCGACACTTTAGATGATAATATATATATTAACACCCTCGATGCACCTACAAACACATTATTTAACCGTTCACCTTTACCAGAGTCATGTACGGTTGGTTCTCTATTGCGCTAGCAACTTCATTGACAGTGGCTCAATGTTTATCGTCTTTCTTAGTCATATAACAAATTTGCCTCTTCTTATACACGGTCACGCTAAGTGGGACTAAGCTCGTTCATCCACAAAGCTAATGTCATCCACAAAAGCCACTGCCATGGCCGCTGTCATCAGCTTTGCTCCGGGTTGCCGAGCAACTGCTACAGCAAAGCGTGCAAGCTCCGCTCGCCATGGCCATGCCACCTGCTCTCCTCACCGCAAAGGACACAACCACCTAGCAGCCCGCTTGCTCCACACACCAAGAACGTCCAGCCACACGCGACGGAGCTCCCCAGGTCAGCCCACGGCTGAACTCTCCTACGCCACCCAAGCTAAGCTCGATCGCCCGCTGCGAGGGTCGTTGATGGAGGAGATCGCCTGATGCTGTTAAAGTGGGACAAATCTCATAGTCGTGGCACTCAAAGGTTGCTTGCAGATGATCAGCTCTGCACTCTTCTCTTCCGGTACTTGCGAATCTCTCAGAGCGTGATGGGTTTGTGTGGAAGTTGTGGTTCTTCACTTGGTCGCATGCTGCTTGTGTGATATATCTATTCAGGATTATTTCAAAGATGAAGGTGTTCGATTCACAATTATTTGCTTTATTACTTTGCGAGTATAAGTATCATACCTGAGCTTTTGCCTAGGATCGCGTAGAATTAGATTTTTATCGCTATTATTATATTATTATTCATGTATATTATTTTTATTTTTTATTTACATTTAGTTGGACAGGTTTGGACCGAGAGAAAAAAAGACAACAAAATTAGCAAAAAGAAGACATCCCGAATAGAAAAAAATAGATAAGAAATAGCATATATAGATAATGGATGATACTCCTTTGCAAAATGGATAAGGACTTACGTACGGTAACCGTGTGCATGACGGACAACTCTCTCTTGCTCCTAAGAGAAATTTCAACGCTCACGTGCAAAAACAGAGAAAGAAAAAGATAAAAAGAAACAGAAATAAAAGGCCAAAAATTAATCATATTTAGATCAGGATTTCAACTATCCATATTACCTTCTACTCGTTTTGGGTTAGGGTTTGAATTCGTACCTATCTAGCTTATCTCCAAGGCCTATGTATGTTATCTATAACTCTTATAAAGCTAAACCCCACTAGATGAATTCCCTCTTCATGCAAAGTGTCCACATCATTCCCCACTAAGTGACCCACTAAATATTCTATCTCTTCATGTAAGGTGTCCACATCATTCCCCACTAAGTCCATGTCATCCAATATTAATTACAAAAAATAATCATGTCAGCTATATCATGTGAAATATTTTAAATCTTTAATCTATTAACATACAAGTCATGTACATACACTATTTGTTTCATCACCAATTAATTCATCATAATGTAACAAAATATTAGTTTTTGTTCTATTAGCTTAGCAATTTTTTACTAGATCTAATACAATAAAATACATGCAAGTCAAATTCATATGTATACATACATAGTAGACAGAATACCATATAATAATGCTATGTATATAATATTTTTTTAAGAAAATCCCGCAGCAACGCGCGGGGTATTTACCTAGTTATATATATGTAGGCTGAATAGAAATAGTTTTCATATTCATAAAGATTGTTAGAGAAGGTCATACAAATAAACGGGTACCAAAAAAACCCGCTAAAATTTTGTCTCTTTATTATTAGATATAGATATAGATATAGATAAATTTATTTTATAGATACTTTGTGGTTTGGGGGTGGGGTTGGGGGGTTGGGTTGCAAACATATAAGTCATTGTATTATGAGATATCGTAGGTTCATGTTTAAAACCCCAATACCTAACCCTTGCTACCTTGTCCAAATTATTAAATAATTTAAAACTCTATGTTGGGTAAAACTTGTGGTGTGTGCACATCTATTCAAATCAATTCACATGCGTTGAGGTGGATTGGAATGTAGATTAGTTTTAGTTTAACTCAAACACTTGTTGATTGAAATGAATAAATGTGCATCCAAACAAGGCCTAGGGGGCCTGCATCTGTGTAAAACCCTGTGATCTTTTCGTGTAGATCCTGTGTAGATTAGAATTCACCGGCCGCAGAGCACCTCTGTTTAGCCCTTCTTACCAACCTTTGACGGCTTGCGTTCTCAACCTGATATTCACATGCAATTCACCCGTTATTTGCAACCTCATCTATTTTCACTGCAGTTCTACACGTCATAGGTTCTATTGGAAACTGGAACTGTTCCTGATGAGACCTCTGCATATATGCTTTGCGAATTGCCCCATCTTTGAAGGTTAGGCCCAACCAAGTATCCCCTCTAGCTCTTCGCTCACTCAAAGGACATGCTAGCCATATAACTCGTAGATGGGAAGAATATGGAACAAAATCAGCAGATTTGTAAAAAGGAAATCATACAAAAAAATACCACTCAATTTTCATTCACTTATTTTTTTTTGTTTGACTTTTGCTTTGGTCAATTCGACGTGTCCACTTCAACAGTTTGTTGTGATGCCATGACTCTCACATCGGATCCAATCTTTAATTTTGTATCGCATTCACCTATACCTTAGAATTTTAAGTTGTCAACTGCTGACTTGGAGACTTGTATCACATTCACCTGTACCTTGAAATTTTAAGTTGTCATGCAAGTCATCAGTTGACAACTTAAAATTCCAAGATACAGGTGAATGTGATACAAAATTAAAGATTGGATCCAAAGCAAGTCATCAGTTGACAATTTTTAATTCCAAGGTACAAATCCGATGTGAGAATCTCCTAAAAAGGATTGGTAATTCTTGTGATGCTATGCCAGAAGGAGGGACCCATAGATATTGCAACGCTTAGCTTGTGCGAGCATGGTATCTTTCCTATGGATGTACTCAAAAACGAATTTGACAAATTAAAGAAAGCATGGTTAAGACAGCAGGCGCATATTCTAGGCCCTCCGCCGTAGTTCATGCTGAGGCCTTCATCGGACTACTGGACTATCCTTTGGTAAGTTTAGTTTTAGGCCATCCAAACAGGAGTAAAAGGTGGACTCATTTTGAGTCCAGCTAAAGTACTGTTTATATATCTAAACAACCTAGAGCTAAACATTCATGTATCGAAACAACACAGGACTGAACTTTAGTAGTGAAACTTTTTACCTAAATTTTAGTTGGACTGCTAAGAACCAGTAGTTTTGATGATCCAACCGAGATTCTTTTGCTGAATGCCAGAGGATTCAAACACGTCCTAAGTTGTTTAGTATCTGAGTAGTCGCGTACTGCCTCCTGTTGGTTGTTTCTCTTTTTATGTATAGTCGTATAGATAATAATAGATCAAACCTAGGGATCGATCTTTGGTACATGCTGCAGGTGTATAGC
Source organism: Sorghum bicolor (assembly GCF_000003195.3). Taxonomy (NCBI): domain Eukaryota; kingdom Viridiplantae; phylum Streptophyta; class Magnoliopsida; order Poales; family Poaceae; genus Sorghum; species Sorghum bicolor. The sequence goes on from NC_012872.2 coordinate 20,526,046, forward strand.
TAGTTTTGTACACTAATTTTTTTTTGTTAATAATAATACAATGATATGCAGCTCTTCTACACATTTCAAGAAAAGAGGTATAGTTCCATATGACTAATTTTATCAACAATGAAATCAATGAGAAGGTAACTCGTTCTGAAATTAACATGCTAATGAATTTGGTATTGTTATTTCACACGTTAACTATAAGTAGAAACTTTTTATCGTCTTTCTTAAATGAAAAATTATGGACTACCTTTTAGCAAGAGTGAATCAGCAGTCTACTACAGAATGTATGTTTAGGGAGGCAGCTGGAAAAATCATATCTAGTCATATTTCTAGAGAGGCGGTCCATTAATTTTGGATCACATCTAGAAATTGTTTTTTAGAAAATGCAAAATGACCATAAAAATAACGAAAAAGATCGAATTCACATGTTGCAAGTCATGTCAAACTCAAGACTTGCCTCACACAAGGCTGCCTTAGCACCACAACACAGTGAGTTGTGACTTATAAGATGTTATCTTGTGATATTAGCATTTACGAATCTCATATGGACTATTTTGACATGTAAATAGTGCCAAATAAAAAAACTACAAAATTTTAATTTAGTCGAGAACTACAACTTAGTTTATGGTGTCTCTTCATCTCAGGTATTTCAAATTTTAAGAATTTAAATCAAAAATTTTGAGAAACTAAACGATTTCAAAAGAAAAGAAAATTGAACAGTAAAATTTTAGTACTAGTTGAGGACTAGAAATTTGGTTCGTAGTGTCTTTCCATCTGAGATTATTTGAATTTTTTTTAAAAAAAAATCAAATTTTAAGAAGTTAAATCAAACTTTTGAGACCCAAAAATTACTCAAATGGAATTTTTTTCAACTGCAAAGTTGTAAATATTTTCGAGCTCTATAGTTTCTTTGTAAAAGTTTGCATTTATTGACTTGATTTGAAAGGGTTATGATTTTTTTGTCTTGTACCCATTTTTAGAGACTGGTCATATTTCAATCGTCTCTAAAAATTGATTTGTAGAAACAGTTGAACATATTGTGGAAGCTGCCGTTGTTCCCAACTGCCTCTAAATCTAGAGGGTTCTTTAGGGCCAGCTAGAGGCTGCCATAACTGAAACCATTTTTAGAAACTATACTTGATAGGGCCTAGAAAAAAAAGAATGTCTCTAAAAATCATTTATGTACTAGTGGTTCAAGCCATATGTTTAGATGCTTTGTGTCATGGGTGTTGACTTTGCTGCAACAGCCTAACCTTTTTTTTGCCGTTGTTTTCTTTGTATATGTTGCTTCCATTCCTTCCTTATTATGTGAATGTGAACACATTGCACATATTTATTCATTTGTAGCTTAGCGGAAGTTATTATTTTACCTAATTACTGCAGTTTGACCTACTTAAATCTTTCCTTGAGTACAACCGTACGTACCATCTGAAAAGAATATTTTTTTCCAAAACCGATGATCTATGCATACAAGTGATTTGACCAAAGCAGCATGCAGGGAATGTCTTTCCGTTATCGATTCTTGAAATTTCTCCACTTCTGCCTGTAATTGTCAACACCCATGTGTTACATGGTTCCTCCCTTTTCAGTAGCAAGTTAGAAGCTGCCACATATGAGATCTCTTGATACCCACTTTGCCTGGAATCCCTACCCTCTCTCAGATGCTCCTTATCCATACAAAAATACCACCTTCATGGCCAGATACCTAATAAACATTAAATTAGAAAAGGCGACTTCGGAGCGCGGCATCCCATACCTCTCCATATCTGATGAGGTGTGGGGGGTCATTCCTTGGTAATACTAGATGCTGGAGACAAAAGGATAAGAACTAGTCCTGGAGGTCACCGCTATGCTATGCGCCTATGCCTATATGCTGTGCAATGCATGGGGCCTGCCTCGATCTCTACCTTTGACTGCATAGAATCCATCAGACTCCTCCATGCTGACTTGGTTTTGACGCCGACATGATTCTCTCCAAGGTCATGTACATAAGACTGGGCAACGCCCGGTGTGGTCTCTTATCTCTAAATGTGAACAAACTTATTATAGGTTGGTGAATGCATTGCCTTCGAATTCGTGTTTTTGGACCCTGTTGCAGCGGTGTGAGGCACATAAGGAGATGGCGTTAGACACTGGTAGAAGTAGCGATTTTAATTAAGGGGCTGAACAAATATGATTATATTTTTTAGTGTGATTCTCCCGTCACTGGCGTTAGAGGCTTGCCGCAAGCTGGAGAATGTGGCAATGCATTTTTTTCAAGTCCTTTTTTTTGCGATCAAGTCCTATGGATGACCTTTTATTTGCATAATGAGTTTTGATTCATTAAGTTTTGTGAACTTGTTCCTGTCATCATGGAGTGATTTATTACAATGAATGACCTGATTCATCTTCTTCAAGGATGAAGCTGGATGTTCTTTCTATTATCTAAAAATTAATTACTATTCTCTATCCTGCAAGAAATCAAATTGTAAGACGTCACTAGTCCGACTTCCATATTCCATCCATTCAATTCGTTTCATATTTCATTGGCATATGGCATGTATGGTTGGCTTGACGCCTAACAAAACAAACTGCGCCTATAACAAAAAAAAGTGCAGCTAATATAACAAAATAGTTGCCACACTTTTGGTTTGGTAAAAAACAAAGTCAGTAACATGGAGGCACATGACTAAGAAAGTTTGACAAACCACAATATGTCGTGGAACAAAAAATATACACCTAAAGCAATTGGCAGACTAGTAATCAACAATCCAAGTCGTACTGTATGGCAAGTATGTATTAAGATTATGAAGGTGGCATAGAGACATGAAAATTTCCCATTTCCTTTTTCACTCCAAAGAGGCAGCTGACATTATATATGGCTAGTTATTCGGTCCTTGTTTTCTACTCCTCGAGAAAGGCCATTATCGTTCTCTTCACACTACGTGAAAAACTTACTAAGAGAACGCCCCCCTTCTAGTGTAGGGACAGCTGGCTTTGAAGCCACCCTTACAGTGGCTGGGCCGGCAACCAAGAAGCCAGCCGACCCTGTAGAGTGGCCACTGTAGGGGCGGCTGGATCACCAACCGCAGTGGCTTGCCCACCATTCCTCCTCCCCGAGCCACTCACTTCTACTTGCAAAAAAAGGCTTGGGAGGCCTTGGGCACCTCCCTAAAATTACTCTAGTAAGGGTGGAGGTTTTGAACTCAAATCCTTTGGTGGGGAGCTGGTGTTGAACCGCCCTTAGAGCGGAATCTACTGTAAGAGCGTTTGCATAAGGGCGGCTAGGCCAGCCGCCCTTACAAAGCATATTTAGCCGTACCTGCTGTGCCGTAGTAGTGTCAAGAGATGTGTTGATTCCTTTGGGTGCTCTTATGTAAAAGAATGAGTCTCCCTACCATATATATGTTGTCGTGTAGTTGGAAAGAGTCTCTATTTGTGTCATTTCTGCGTCATTAATTAAGGTGTTTTCTTAATGCAGCTTTGGCATAGTGAACTTTTGAAACTTTGGTATTAAAATTGAGGAGACTAATTAACAATACAATTATAGATGTGTTTGGTTGCAGTCCACATATAGCCATAGCTTAGTTAGGCCAAAAATTGAGTGTTTGGTTGGCTGAAAAAGGCTTGGGGCCTGGCCATAACGGGCCGGCCGTACTGCGTTGGCCTGCCCAGCCTTGAAAGGCCAAATCGGCCTTCCAATTTAGCTAGGCTCTGGCCAGCCGCCTCCTACCGTTCTCGTCACCGTTTTTCTCGTTTGGTCCCCAGTAAGCTCCAGATGGCGCCTCACCTCCCGACACCACTCTTCCTCCTTGAGCTCCTCACGTCCAGCCCCCGTGCTGCCTTCCTCCTCAAGCAATGGCCAAGGCGCGGTCGAAGGGGAGCAGGCAAGCATGGCCCCTTCACTGCTGGACTCGTGCTCGGCCTCGCGCCACCGCTACGCCTCTCTAGAGTCGCCGACCGCCGAGGACACCGTCCACCTCTTCCTCCGGCGCCGGGGAGAAAGAGATGGGAGTTCATGGGCTGTGGCCTGTGGGAACTGCTGGCTCCGGTCGGGCGACGCGTCTCGGTGGAGACCCTTGCGGGGAAGCGGGTGGCGATGGATGCGAGCATCTGGATGGTGCAGTTCATGCGGGTGTGGGACGACAACAGCAAGATGGTCGAGGACGCGCATCTCCTTGGGTTCCACCGACGCATCTGCAAGCTCCTCTTCCTCCACGTCTGCCCTGTCTTTGTCTTCGTTGCAGCCACGTCGGCGCTCAAGTGCCACACCTTCGCTGCCCACCGCAGGCACCGTGACGCCGCTCAGTGGCCCTGCAACAGCGCTCGCTGTGGGGGTATAAACCCTTATACCCTCATGGGTCGACATGGGCCGCACCATCAGGGGTGGCTCGGCCCACAAGATGAAGACGTGCGGCGCACGACGCTGGTCGGAGTGCACCGCAAAGCTACAAGATATTGTACCAAATAAGATACTGTGCTTGTAACCCTGTCCCTTCACAGTATATAAGGAGGGGTAGGGGTCCCCTAGAGGACAGGTCATACACAACTCAACACAATTCAATTCAACACACAAGAATACAATTAGACGCAGGACGTAGGTATTACGCCCACATGGCGGCCGAACCTGGATAAAAATTCTTATCTGTGTCTTGCGTCACCATCGAGTTCGTAGCTTGCGCACCTGTCTGTCGATAAACTACTACCATGGGTATACCCTAAGGTAGACTGCCGACTAGCTTTTGTCGACAGTGGTGTGCCAGGTAGAGGGTGTGCGTACAGCTTACCAGACGAACAAGATGGCAATCATCCCCGACTTCGCGGCCATGGCAGGCGGCTTCACGTTTACCGTCAGCTTCAACAGCTTCACCGCCATGACCATGTAGGAGGCGTAGATCCGATCAGCGCCAATCACTTCTTCATTGACGTTGTCCGCAGCTCCAACCACTGGCTACGACTCCGACTACTCCAGTAACGTCTTCGACCACGTCGACAACGTGTCACCTGCTTCCCTGCTACGAAGGGAGGCAGATCGATGACACCGACCTACTCAGGCGATCGACCAAGTTGTTGGGCCAACTTGCTCTGACCACCAGTCAAAATAATAATCACCGCGAAGAACGGCGCTACGACAACCGCGACCACCGTCATGACAACAAGTTAAAAAGTTGGACTAGACAATTTTGTCGCCCACGACCAGACTTTCGTCTAAAGATAAGTACACTTCTAATATTTTATTTATTTTTGGCATAATATTTTTTATTGTCCTTCAAAACATCTTTTTGGTTAGCCGACTGTTTTTTCCCCTACATGAGAGTTTTCCAAAGCCGGCACCGTCTCCGACTCCTCCCTACACGTGCATGAGATCTGCCCTCTACGTTCCGGATGGTCGGTGTTGACGGTCCTTAAGTACTAAATTTAACCATCAAATAAACATGGAAAAGGATCAATATGCACCAAACATCTAGAATTATGGTTTTATCTGACAGAATTCTACGAGCTTTGGTGTTTATCTATTTCTGCAGGGGGTTATCAGAAAATATGGAGAGAAGCCCCACATGTCATGTTTACAACGAGATAATTACATGTCGTGCAATTTTCCTTAATCTAGAAGAGTCCAGAAGCCACGGGAACAAACGGGAGACCGGACGGGCTCGGGGGCAGGGCGCCCGCCCTCCCCCTTGGGCGCTCGCCCTGGCCTCGGGGCCAATCAAAACCAAACTCTTAGATCGTGCTCCACCGACCTTAAGGATCAAGGAAAACCGTGCGATCAATGTCGGTTTGATCCGACGGCCCAAATTCACTTGAAAGGACTATATAATCAAGGCCTCTTCACCCCAGGGGGAGAGAAGAGAAATCATTATCAGAGGTAGCCATCAAAGTTAGGGTTTAGAACTTCTCTCCTAGAGAGAATTAGAATTAGCTACTCCCTAATCCTTCAAGTTTAGAGGATTGATTAGATAGCAATTAGAGAAGTAGAGCACTACGCTCTGGATTCGGATCTTCGGTAATAAAGATTGGTATTATTCATATCTTTCTCTAATACTTTGTTCTAATTGCATTATGTCTCTATTTATTATGCTCTTAGTTTGCTCTAGTTCTATATTTGATATAGTTATGATTGATAATGAGTTTATGTATAAGTTTGCAAAGCGCTTAGCTCTTGATGCGCGGGAGTTAAGTGGTAGATCACATGTGGGCGTGGTGCTTAGATGTTATTTACCTACAAATGTATCCTATTGGCCGGGTCGTGTGGTAGTTCGCGATAGTGACAGCTTCGTTGATTCTTATATAGTCCACCCTCCGTTGATAGGACAGGCAAAATTTGTATTGCGGAGTAAGTCTTACGATGTTCTGATTTACTTTAGCAATGTTCCTTATACATGAATGAAGAGTCTTTTATACTACACATGATCTTGTAGATAACTAGAGTAAATTGTGACTCAGTAGATAGTAGATAACTTAGAATCCATTCTCTAGCTAATCCGACGTCACCTTACATATATGAGGAGTAGTCTATTTTCGAATCGCTGTGTTATTTACCCATGAGCTTATATTTCATTATCATTATTATTATGGCTTACCCCCTGCTAAAGCAAGTGACTGTGTGACGAGTTTCTCATTAGTAATCATGTTCTTGCAAGTTTATCTCTAGTCTATGCCTTGATAGATTTTATTTATCTCCATCGTTCTCTTAAGCAAAATTATAAATAACGATACCTGGAATACTTACCTGGTGAAATGCTACAATGAGGTATTTTATCTATGCGCTTGCGCATAGAATAGATTATTTTCTAGAGAGCCTTTACATTCAAAAATACCTTTGTACACTCTGGCACAATGCTGGGGATGACAACCTAGTATCTAAGTGGTGTTAGTAAGTGTCAACAGTCGGCAGTAGCTCTTTAGCGAGGCTGGCAATCCTACGCGTGTCTAGGTTCCGCACCTCATGCTGATTGTTAGCTAGACAAGAGCTGGTACAAGCTCTAGGATGAATTAACTACTCGTGCTAATTTTATAATAAAAAATCTAAAACTTATCTCAGTGCTGATTTTTTATCTAAATTTTATTTATATATCATGTACTACCTATTCTCTATATTTATTTTTCAGGAGTTTGGCCCAGTCAACAAGCTATGCTCGAGGACTCGTCGACTATTCCCTACGCTGTGCTCGGAGACTGCTCCGATCACCAAGCACGTTTACGTTTCCAACCACGCTCGAGGACTTGTCGACTAGTCTCTACGCTGTGCTCGAAGACTGTGCCGACCACCGAGCACGTTTACGTTCCCAACCATGCTCGGAGACTGGTCGATCAGTCTCTATGCCGTGCTCGGAGACTGTGCTGACCACTGAGCACGAATACATTCCCAACCGTGCTCAGGGACTCATCGATCACTCCCTGTACTGTGCTCGAGACTTGCTTCGATTACTCTCCGACCATAGCTTGGGGACTGCTTTTTTCAGTTATATATGAATTGGACTGGATAATTTTAATTTTTTAGACCTTGCTACAAGGCTCATACTTCACCTTCCAGCAAGCTCGGGGATTACATCGGTATGATGCACCTGGCGATGCATCTCAGCATTAAAATTTCTACGTAGATTTTTCTTTTTAGACCCTGGCACCATGTGACTACGCCACCTACTACCAGGCTCGGGGACTAAGTGGACACACTTCACGGTGAATATGCTTGCTTTTTTAAGGTCTATACTTTTTAGAAAAGTAAAGTGGGCACACTTCACCGCGAAGAAAATTTTTTTCTCAAGAGCACCATGCATTATTCGAATAACCTGCTTCTTCGGTGTCGACATTGATCAGGTGTTAACTATTCGGGCTTTTTTCCTACTGGTCGGAGACGTCAAGCGTCACTGATCGAAGAAGCTCAAGACGGCGTGTTACATCATAATACATGGAGCTCGGGGACTAGCTGTGGAGGTATAAACCCCTATACCCTAATGGGTCGACATGAGCCGCACCATCAGAGGTGGCTCGGCCCATAAAATGAAGACGTGCGGCGCACGACGCTGGTCGGCGTGCACCGCAAAGCTAAAAGATATTGTACAAAATAGGATACTTTGCTTGTAACTCTGTCCCTTCACAGTATATAAGGAGGGGCAGGGGTCCCCTAGAGGACAGGTCATACACAACTCAACACAATTCAATTCAACACACAGCAATACAATCAGACGCAGGACGTAGGTATTACGCCCACACGGCGGCCGAACCTGGATAAAAATCCTTGTCTGTGGCTTGCGTCACCATCGAGTTCGTAGCTTGCGCACTTGTCTGCCGATAAACTACTACCGTGGGTATACCCTAAGGTAGACTGCCGACTAGCTTTCGTCGACACTCGCGAAGCTCAGTACCGCTGGAGGTGGCCCAGAGGAGCACGTGCTCGCGAAGCTCAGTGGCGGGCGCTCGTGCTTGGCCCCTGGTCTATTCGCCTCAAGGTCGTCTGCACGCAGCATGTTCGACAGAATGCTTCAAAGGGGGTAAACTCATCCTTTCAAGGAAAAGGTGACTATATACAAACTAAGGCATCTAACCAAACACGAATTTATTCTAGCCAGGCTCCACAGCGCATGCAACCAAAGAAATAGGTCTTAGCTTACTAAAGACAAGCTTGGGCTAGCCTGGCTTAGTTTGGCTAGCCAGGCTTATACAAGAAATGAACTTAACACAACCTATATTTTGTATATGTGAATTGTGGCGATTAATTGGTTTCAGCGACTCATAGTTACACGGCTTCTTCTTATTCATAGTTGTACCTGTAGCTGTTGCTGCAACTTTCTTGATGAATCTTCTACAGCTCACTCAACTCAGCTCTAAGACTAGATCACCATGCATGATCTCACTGCCGGCAGGCATCTATCTCCTTTATCATCCATCACCCATTCTCTCTCTTCTGACTTGTCGAATGGGAATCAGAAGAGAAGTGCAAAAAGCAAGAGTCTCAAACCTTATCAACATGCATGGACGACCATCTCGGTATCCTGTTGCAGCCGTCCATATATTCCAATATTCTACACTAAACCGATCTGTGGTGTCGCAAGAAAGGGGCTTGGCCATTATCCAGCCACACTCCGGTATCACCCCACCTTTCGCCAGTCATCAGGATCTATCGCTGCAAAATCGATCTCTCCATATATTGCTGGCATTGGCAATGCACATTTCCATGCCTATATAAACCAGTCTCCTCCCGTCACCAATTCCAAGCAAGTAAGCAAGCACAACAAGCAAGTACGCAAAGCATCTTACAAGTGGCTCTTCTAGCTCACTGTCATCTCCTATAATTTTTCTCTTCCAACAAGTCGATCTTAAGTTCCTTTTTTCGCGAAGCCGATCGCGAAGATCATCTCATCTAGCTAGCAATGGACCGGGTGACAAAGCTGGCTTCTCAGCGTGCGGTGGTCATCTTCAGCACGAGCTCCTGCTGCATGTGCCACACGGTGACGCGCCTGTTCCGCGAGCTCGGGGTGAACCCGACGGTGGTGGAGCTGGACCAGGACCCCAGGGGGAAGGAGATGGACAAGGCACTGGCCAGGCTGCTGGGCCGCAACCCCGCGGTGCCGGCGGTGTTCATCGGCGGCAGGCTCGTCGGCTCCACCGACAGGGTGATGTCGCTTCACCTCAGCGGCAACCTCGTCCCGCTTCTGCGCAATGCCGGCGCGCTCTGGGTGTAGCCGTGTAGCATATACTATATATATATAGAGCTCCGGCGGCTGCTCTGATGGAGTCACCTGTCCATGCATGCATGCATGCTTTCTATCAGGAGACACACGGAGCAAAGTAGCAATAATTAATTAAGCAGGCCTTTTTTCTGCACTGTAATAATGATCTATATATAGAGGGGTGAGTGTCGAATCAGGGCCTTTTGCGCCGTAATATAATACTAATACATATACATATATGCACTATTGTACCTCTTTTTTGTGATCCGCATCAAATGTTTCATCATAGTATCAGAAGTATTTGATGTCAGGAGAATAGCTTCACACTGATGAATTTGGGAGCTATACATAGGAATCTGCCATGCCTCTCCCCTTTGTTGGATTCGACCTAGCTAGTGAATGCCCAATTTGGCGGCTGGGGCTTGCTTCTGCAGCTAGCTTTAGCTACTCAACTCCCGACAGAAAAGTAGAAAACATCTCCCAATCTTTTCCAAACAAGTCACACTCTCTTATCGACTCCGCTTAGAACTGTTCACACCTACGTACATAACAAAAATAAGCCATAAGTAATAGCTAAATCTAGTCACACACGGGCAAGGACTAAAGGTCCTATATACGGTCTAAGGGGCATTTCCAATACAAAAATTATTGTGGTTTCTGTAGACATTAATTATAGTGCCACCTAAATATTTTGCTGATGTGGCAAGAGAGTTATTGAAGAGAGACAGTAAAAATCATAGAAACTGGGTCTAAGGTAGAAACAATGTCTACACAAAATCCAAGACATGTAGTGATATAATTGGCTAAGAATGGAGAGAGAATGAATGTGATTGGATAAAAAAATATTTTATAGAAACTATCCATTAAGACCATAGTTTCTATATATAGTGTCTATAATAATTAATAGGTATAGGAACTATATATAGTTTCTAGCATTTGGAGTGTCCATATTCAATGGGGCTAGATCTAAATGACAAGGTCGACTACCAGGATGGGAGACCAATTATGAGGGTATACAGCCGTATACCCTTGCGGATTCACATAAGCTGTGCTAGAGGTGGTCCAATTCATCGGAACAGGTTGTGTGGACCATCAAGCTAGTGGACGTGACGTATAGAGATAGACCAACTTGATGATTAAGAAAACCTGATCGATCGGTTAGGCTAGTCTCAGTGCGGGTTTCACCCGGATGTCATGCACATTTATTAGAGCGTCATGTCAGCAAAACTGCAATTTTTGCATGAAACGAAGAGGAGAGAGAAGAAAGTAGTTTCACCATGGTGAAACTCCGCTGGTGTTGTTTCCCACGCGGTGAAACAGGATGAAATCCCCACTGAGGACTAAATCGTTTCACCATCTTGCATGTGATCCAATCATTTTGTAATAATTAAATGCTTTGCCCAGCCTAGGAAACATCAAGGTGAAACTCATGCATTGTGGAGGTTATTTCATTGTTCGTTTCATTGATGCTATGTCAGCAGATTTGTTTGGAAACAGTGCATTGAAACGGGCCTTATAGTAGATTTCGTATCTTATGCAAAATATGGAAATTGTAACCAATTAGATCTAGATTTTCTTAGGTGTCATCTTGCCCTCGTACTATATAAGGCGGGAAAGGACCCCCTTAATTCAACTCATACTCATCAATACAATACATCGAAGCATAGGATGTAGGTATTACGCTAAGCTGACAGCTGAACCTATATAAATCTTGTGTCCCGGTGCCTGTATTACCATCTAGTTCGTTGTCTCACAAACCTTCACTGATCAATCTACTACTATGGGTATACCCTGCGGTAGACTGCCGACTAGATTTTATCAACGAAAATCAACAAGATCTTGATACTTTGGTTGTGCTAACTTAGAGGTAACATCATGACATTTCCCTTCGACATTCATTATCAGTGAACTGTAGTTTCTTTGCACAGTTTATGTTAGTAGACACTTTGGGTTCTCCTCGAAGGATTTTGCTAAAACACAGCTTATTGAAGTTATCATGAAACCGGCCAAATCGAGCTTTTAGCATCAACAACTAAAGCACAGATCCAGGGGCAGAGGGTCCAGTAGGGTTGCCCTACCTTGGCTCTGCCATGGATGCCCACCCCATATTGCATCGGCAACCATGGATGAAAACAGATCGGATCAGAGCGGATAATGGCTTTCCCATATCCTAATCTTTTTTTCTTTGATTGGGTTCGGAGTGGATTAGATATGCAGATTCAGATGCGAATATAGATTTTTTTAGGATGTCCAAAATAGTATGGATTTGGACCGGTGTCAGAGCAGGAGCATACTTTTTAAAGTCGGATAATATGTGCTTGCATGTTGTTTTTTATGATGAGAAACAATTCATGATTAACCAAAGTCATTGTGCAACATAAAATAATCACCATCAATCCACCACTTCGATTTAAGATCTCAAAAAAATAATACAAGTTCTCTGTTTGAATTTAAGAGTATAAAACAAGTGTGTAAAAGTAGTAAATATTCTTAATAAAGCAAAACTTTGCCTTCGCTTTTTTTCTTTGTACTAGTTCTCCACTTTGGTAGAAGATAGTTCTTTCATTAGACGAGCTTTGTTGTGGGCTACAATATAATTATCTTTGTATCATGGGTTAGGTTGACTTATATTCTTTTCACTTGGGCTCCTTAAAATATTAGGATTATCCTATTATAAGCGCTGAATAATCTGCGCTCAATTATCAAATAATTCATATGCGTCGGATTTCGCTGATACACCACATCCGCATATAGTTGGATTCGAATTGTCCATTTCCGCACGGATATTAAAAACACTTTATCTATATTCTTAAAATTCAAATTAAAAGCGAAAGATTATCCATACCACTTTCACCTCTAACACTGCTGCACGTTCGGGCATTAGCACCGGTCGGGAAGGGCCTGTTGCCCCGGTTCCCGAGCCGGTGCTGCCCATTCCGGACTAAAGGCCCACCCTTTAGTCCCGGTTTAGGGAACCGGGGCCAAAGCCCCCCCCCTTTAACACCGGTTGGTAAAGGATCCTGCCAGGGCTGCCACGTTGCAGGACCCTTTAACACCGGTTTGTATTACCAACCGGTGTTAAAGGGTTTCTTTTTTTTGATTCACTTCTTCGGTTTGGTTTATTGTTGAAAGGATCAAGATGCCCAAGAGGGGGGTGAATTGGGCTTCTCTAAAAATTTAAGCAACCTATAAGCTCCAATTCAACCCCTTGTGCCTAAAGTGACCTAGAGAGCTACCGGATAAAAGTTTTGCAACCTAGTTCCAATCCTATTCTAGCATGGCAATTCTAAGAAAGTATAAACACAAAGTAAATGCTAGAATGTAAAGGAGTAGTGGAAGAAAGTACTCGGCGATGTTTTGCCGAGGTATCGGAGAGTCGCCACTCTCCACTAGTTCTCGTTGGAGCACCCGCGCAAGGGTCTTGCTCCCCCTTGGTCCGCGCAAGGACCAAGTGCTCTCTATGGGCTGATTCTTCGACACTTCGTCGCGGTGAATCACCCAAAACCACTCACAAGCTTGACACGAGCCACCCACAAGAACTCTGGGCGGTCTTCGTGCCTCCAATCACCACCGAACCGTCTAGGTGATGGCGATCACCAAGAGTAACAAGCAAAGAACTCTCACTTAACCCAAACAAGGCTCTAGAGAGTGGTGGATGCACACTTGACTCTTGGAATTCACTAGAGAAGGATTCTCTCAAGAAATCACTCAAATCTCAATCTTCTCTAGGCTCTTGCTGCTCTCTTGCTCCACAACAAGTTTCTCAGATGTTCAAATGGGCAAGAGACCTCTCATGGACGAGGTGGAGGAGTATATATACTCCCACGAAGTCCAAAGGTCAACCAATGGTTTTCCACTGAAAACGGGGTCACCGGACGCTGTTAATGTTGCACCGGACGCTCTACACCGAGCGTCCGGTGTCACACAACGGCTAATTGTACCTGCATCTGACAGGTCACCGGACGCTAACTCTCAGCGTCCGGTGGCACCGTCCGGTGCGCCGGGGAGTTTTACAAACTCCCTAAGTACGGGACCGGACGCTACCCGGTGCGTCCGGTGCTTGAGGGAAGTTTACAACCTCCCTGGGTGTGGGGACCGGACGCTGCCTGGTGCGTCCGGTGCCAGCGTCCGGTGCATAACCCTAAGCAGCAAAAACTTCCAACAGCTAAGGACCTCACCGGACGCACTCACAGAGCGTCCGGTGCAGCGTCCGGTGCCCCCTTGGGCACCCTAACTTCGTCGAAACGCGATCGCTCCAAAACGAAGTTGGTTCCTCTCGATCTAAGGACTATCTCTGAGCTGCCTAGTGCTAGGTTTACTAAGTGTGCACCACACCTAAACCTAAAGCCTTGCCTAAGTCAAGCTACTATTGGGTATTCTTAACATCATTACCAAAAGTAGACAGTTTTCTAATTCTAGTAACGGTGCCAAAAATGCCAAACCTATCCCTCACACCACTTAAGCCAAGTTGTCATCCCCAGCATGACATGAGAGACGCGGTATTGAAATATGCAATTGCTCTTCTAAATAAATAATGAATGGGATCTGCAAGCGCACAGATTAATACCGATGTAGCATTTTAACCGGGAAGTATTCCAGGTATCGTTATTTATATTTTTACTACTGGGAAGGGATTAGCAATCATCAACATTGATTACAGAATAGAATATGAGATTGAGTATCTATCATTGCATGTATAATTGAGAACATTTATCTAACTCTTTTATACAGGGATAAGTGTCACATAAAAGATATATGAAGTAATGAATAGTGACAAAGATAATTAATCTGATCAGCATAACTAGCCACATAATAAATATGATAAGCACCTCAATTAGATACTCTAGAAAGTCATTAGCATGGTATTAGAACGAACTACAAGAATATTTCCTAAGTTATTCTCAACTATATAGTCTAGCATTATCATAGTTAGTGCAAGCATACTTAGCAATCATTGTGAGACAAGATTACGCCCATGCATAGTGATATTAGCAAGGTAAATGAGAAACATAGTAATCACTCCCCTGTAATAATGTTGCTCTGCCAGCCCAATACACGAGAGGGGGACTATATAAGAATCAATGAAGCTGTCACTATCACGAACTACCCCACGATCTGGCATATTGGGTACAATCGCAGATAAATACGGTATAAGCACCACGCCTACACAATATCTATCATTTACCCATGGATCCGATGCATAAACGCTATACGATCCTAAGCATGTATATAGATCCAATCTAACTAAGCCAAGTACATAACTATGATAAACTAAGAACAACATAATCTTGAATATAAACAAGTAGAGCAAAGTCATAAGCAATATATTAAAGTAGAACAAAGTCATATTCATAATATTGAAGAACAAAGATAATTAGAAAGCAATTAGAAGCACAATTAGAGAATTACCAAGAATCCTCTTGACAGATCCGGAAACCAATCGAAGATTGACTCCTTCTAGTTCTAATCCTATGTAGCTATGCTAATCTAGATGTCTAATTGATGTGGTGGCTCTAATCTTGATCAGAGGCTTCTTCTCCCTTGAGGAATAATGAATTAGGGTTGAGAGGCTCTTTCCTCCAGGGGCCAGGGGGTCTGATTTTATAGTCCCTTCAAGTGAATATGGGCCGTTGGATCAAACCGACATTGATTGAACGGTTATCCTTGATCCTTTAGGTCGGTGGAGATCTTTCCCGAAAGAGAGTCCTGTTTGGACTCCAACAGGGGGCGGGCGCCTAGGGCAACTGGGCGGGCGCCCAGTGCCTGGCCCCGTTCGGCCTCCGCTTCCTTCCCGTGGCTTCTGGAGTCTTCTAGATGTAAGATAATTGTGTGGCACGTTAATATCTCTATGTAATCCCGACGTGTGGGCCTTTCTTCCGTATTTCCTGATAACCCTCTGCAGAAATAGACAAACACCAAAACTAGTGGAATTCTGTCAGATAAAACCCTAAGTCTAGATGTTGATTTCAGTTGGATCCTTTTCTTGTTTATTTGATAATTAAATTTGATACTTAAGGACCGTCAACAAACTCCCCCAAGCTTACCTCTTGCTGGTCCCTGAGCAAGGATAGACTCAGCGATGGATTAGAAGTTGTTGTAATATTTTAAAAATTGACGGTACACATGCTTTTAAATAGGATCTCATCTCTGAGTTAGAGTAAACTGTTAAGACTTAAAACTTACTTACTTTACCTTTTACCATGGGACTTGTAACCGTCACATCTGTCTTGAGTAGTTAAAAGATAGAACAGTCTAGTCAAGTGCCATGTCTCTTATTCTTGATCAGCTATAGCTCTGGAGTTTTTGCAGATTTTCAAATAAAACTCAGAGATTCCTTGTATGACTCTCTCAAATCTCTCTTTTGTGGTATTTTTGGATCCTTACCAAGGCAGTGATGGTATATGTCTTCTCTCAAAAAGTATGTGGTATTTGTGGTATAAGGCATAGTGACATTGCCTTCTCTCTCATCCTACTCTAATAAGGCTTTAATATCTGGAGCTCATAGGTGGGAGATAAAGTATACATACTTACAAGACATGTATTGCATAGTCAAACCATGGATCCAAAGAAACAAATCAATAAGCCAAATCAAGATGTGCATGTGTGGCGAATGAATGGTGTATGGTGATGATGGTGATAACAATGGTGAAAGTCTAATTCTACTTTTTGCTCTTTTGAGGGGATACATACCTTCCTTGCTTTCTGAAACTTTATGAGGAGAATGAGATGCTCTTCTTTTTCTTTTCTCTCAGGTGGGTATCTTGTACCCCTAATTCTACTGTCGGACACTTGTCCATTTTTACCTCTCGTCTCACTTTTTCTTTTCTTTCGAGGTTCCAGGCACTTGCCCCTTTTTATTTCCTCGTATTTTTTTAGAGCACTCATCTCTTGAGATAATATAGCAAGTGGTAGTAACAACATAACTTGAGCATTTATTTCACAGGGAAAAAACAATATTTTTGGTCATTCTCTCCCGGATTAGGAGTAGAATATTTTTGGGTGGTTCTGGAGATGGAAATGGATGGATATATGTGGATGGTACTTCCGGGATAGAAGTAGCATGTGTGAGTGAACGTGCAAGTGAATCTTGATTTAACCACATGACAAAGCTCCTAAGGGTCTACACAGCTTGACCACACTCAATGCTCATAAGCAGTAAATAGTAAATATGTGGTTCAAAGTCTAGCAAGCATGTATATATGGCTGTGGTAGGAATTTAAACTCTCATCATACAAGAACTCATCATGTAATATTTTAAAGATTTTAAAAGATAAAATTTTCCGGAATTCTAGCATCTCTAGGAACAGATATCCGTTAACAACTTAGACTTCAGATCAAGTTTTCCTCCCACAAGTTTAGGTCTAGAGCAAACTTTAAATTATAACAGTTATATCTAAACTTGAGAGAGAACTTAAAATGTGCAAATTAGGCAAAGCAACTATTCATCATATCCATGCTAGAGTTTTATTTAGATACAGATTAGCATAGCCACTTTATTTATTTATTAAACACACTAAGCAAAAGGCAAATATATAAGCATAAAATCTTTATTTGTTTTTCCGTAATTATGTATATTTATATTTTAATACAGTATAAGTATAAAGATAGATAGAAATACTTATCGGGATAAATGGGGGTGCTCTCCCCCAAGCTGAATTTTGACGTAATTTCTCTTGATGTAGCTAGCAGGTGGCAGATGTGTATTTAAAAGTCAGCAGCATTCTGACAGCGATTAGAATGTCCTCCGTCTGCTAGTCTTCTTGATCCTTGAATTCTGTGGAGCTCAAATAGACAACAAAGCTTGTGGAACTGATTAAGTGTTAGCATAAATATCTAGCCTTTATCATGTTGAGACTCCTTAATAATTATTGCTCCCAATTTTTTTTATATTTTCATTTTATAAAGTAGAAAAGAAATATTTATTTTATTTTTATGCCACCACAGTGAATGTACTTATGGGTTTTATGCCACTTGTATCCTCACGTGGGGCTTACTGTTTTTTAACATTTTTATTTTCTTTTTATGATAGTACGAACATGATTAACTAAGCAAATTGTTTAAAATAATTGAAAGGAAAAGGATAACTGCAAGCGCACAGATTAATAATGAATGGGATCTGCAAGCGCACAGATTAATACTGATGTAGCATTTTAACTGGGAAGTATTTCAGGTATCGTTATTTATATTTTTACCACTGGGAAGGGATTAGCAATCATCAACATTGATTACAAAATAGAATGAGATTGAGTATCTATCATTGCATGTATAATTGAGAACATTTATCTAACTCTTTCATACAGGGATAAGTGTCACATAAAAGATATATGAAGTAATGAATAGTGACAAAGATAATTAATCTGATCAGCATAACTAGCCACATAATAAATATGATAAGCACCTCAATTAGATACTCTAGAAAGTCATTAGCATGGTATTAGAACGAACTACAAGAATATTTCCTAAGTTATTATCAACTATATAGTCTAGCATTATCATAGTTAGTGCAAGCATACTTAGCAATCATTGTGAGACAAGACTACGCCCATACATAGTGATATTAGCAAGGTAAATGAGAAATATAGTAATCACTCCCCTGTAATAATGTTGCTCTGCCAGCCCAATACACGAGAGGGGGACTATATAAGAATCAATGAAGCTGTCACTATCACGAACTACCCCACGATCTGGCATATTGGGTACAATCATAGATAAATACGGTATAAGCACCACGCCTACACAATATCTATCATTTACCCATGGATCCGATGGATAAATGCTATACGATCCTAAGCATGTATATATACTGAAATTCTGTCAGATAAAACCCTAAGTCTAGATGTTGATTTCATTTGGATCCTTTTCTTTGTTTATTTGATAATTAAATTTGATACTTAAGGACCGTCAACAGCTACTAGATCAAAGCCCCTCTTAATAGTACGGTCAAAGGAAAAACAAAGTCCTAAACTACTCTAAGTGCCCTTCTCCACCATATGGCACTTAGACCTAGTCTAGTCTTGACGATGTCTATCCATCCTTTGAAAACCGAAACGATTTCCACTATTAAGTAGGCATGTACCTATTGCCATGACCTTACTTATGACTTTGCCTCTGCAAAACACACGTTAGTCATAGTAATCAACATTGTCATTAATCATCGAAATCACTAGGGGCCTAGATGCTCTTTCAATCTCCCCCTTTTTGGTGATTGATGACAATAACCTCGAGTATGAAAGTAGTTGAGGTTTTCAAATGACTTGGTTTCAATAAGCATGATACAATAAGAACAAAGGGATTAGGCATGCTTATATCAACCAAGTCTAACATCCTGCGCCCAAATATGTGAGATGTGTAAAACAGGATATAAACACAAATGGCTCATAAGTACATCGGAGTAAAATACGGAAGCAAGGGTAATATGAGCCAAACACATGACATAAGAATATTACAATGAAGCACAAGCCATGTCTCACAATCAGAGAGTATCTCACACAAGTGCAATGCATAAGGGTAAACATGATGCATGAAGTAGCACACAAAAGAGTATATCAAAATAACTAACAAAACCTCTCTCTAGCCTCTAGCTCTCTAGCTCCCCCTAACTCTCATAATCACAGCGCTCTCCCCCTTTGGCATCAAGTGCCAAAAAACTAAGAAGCCGGAGCTAGAGGTGGAGCAGTGGAGTCCCTTAGCACGGCCTCAAAGCGAGCTGCATCGTCTGAACCATCGGCTGTCGAGGCGGAGGAGCTAGAGTGACCCTCTGAAGCTGCAGGAGCTGACGAAACGTTCTGGGTCTGCTCTGGAGGCGCTGAAGTTGTCACAGGCTGAGGTGGCTGCTCGAGTCCTGCTGACGAAGCTGGCACGGACTCGGTCGCTGTAGCTGACGTCTCTGGCACGGTGGAAGAAGGTCCTAGCTGCTCAGACGAAGCTACGGACGACGACAGGCGCTCTATAGTGGTGACTAGGACCGTAAAGGCTGCAGGAGCCTGCAGGGGTGGAGGCGTAGGGTCACCAGTCAGAGCACTGTAGGAGAAACTGAGGTGCTGGCCTATCGACGAGTCCAACACAAGGTGTGACGTTGTCGCTGACTGGGGCGTGAATCCAGAGCGTAGAGGCGTAAACTGCGGCACCTGCTCAAAACCAGACGAGATAGCACCCTGAGAGACCTGGTGCTGTGGCGTCGAGAACGGTTGACTCTGAGCAGGGAGCTGTAGTGGCTGCTGAGACTGACTCTGGGGAGCTGGAGTGGGAGGCCTGACCGATGATGTGCCTGGGAGCTGAATCTGTGGAAGCTGAATCCCTGAGGCGGCCATAAGAGCGGCCATCATCGCTGTCTGCTGAGCCTGGAATGCAAGCTGCTACTCCTGGAAGGTCAGAAGCTGTCGCTGAAGCTCATCCTGCCTAGCGTGCATGGCTGCATTGATGGCAGCTTGGTCCCTGTCTCTCCTCGCCTGCTCCTCAGCTTCCCGCTGCTGATCGGCTCTCATCCCCTCTAGTATAGCAAGTAGAGCGGGGTCTGAAGCACTCGAGGAGCCTCCTGCCGCGTGGTCGTGCGTCCTCGGAGGAAGGTCTGACACTGGAGGACGATAATCATCGTTCGAGCTGTCCGAAGCAAAGTCAAACTCCCCCTCAGCCTCGGCATCTGCAAAAGCCCCAATGGCTATGTCCTGCTGCTCCTCGGTCTCTGGTACCGCTCCTAAACTGCGAGTGCCCCTAGGAGAAGGTGGGGGCACCGGGCCACGTGGTGCACGAGGAGGAGGTGTAGCTCTGAGGTCGTGGTGTGCTCTCAACATCTGCCTGGGGTCATAGTGAGGGAACACCGTGTCTGAGTCCGACAACTCTCTCTGCAGGTGAGCTGGCAGGGGTACGGGCCTAGCACGAAGAATGATCATGGTGATCCAGTGTGCATACGGCAACTGACGCCGTCCCTTGAAACTCTCCGAGATAGTATCCTCAATCTGTGGTCTTGTTCTCGATAGCAACTTGCTGCTGTCTGGTTGGTTTGAGAGCAGGCACTGTCTATATATCCAAAATAGGAGGATGGATCACAGACGATCGGAGATTTTGGATTGAGATGGATGGCTGTGCTTGAAGTTACGAGTCGGGTAATGCTAAGTTGAATCGGCTGATCCGTTTCATCCTCTTTCGGCAAAGGAAGTTGGACTTTAGTTAGCTATAAAAAAAACTGTACCAGCAGCCTGTGCCCTTTAAGGTCTTGTTTAGTTTCCAAAATGTTTTGCCAAAAATTTTATCCATCACAACGAATCTTACGGCACATGTATGGAGTATTAAATATAGATAAAAATAAAAACTAATTACACAATTTACCTGTAATTTATGAGACGAATCTTTTGAGCCTAGTTAGTCCATAATTAGACAATATTTGTCAAATATAAACGAAAGTGCTACAGTACCCAAAATCCTAAAAATTATCAACTGAACAAGGCCTAGTCTCTATAGCCGCCAAATCTAAAGATCAAGTTTTCATACGGCTTCTTTTTTCAATAATTACTGTATACTTGAAGCAAAATAAAAATTTTATACTCATTGAATCATGTATAGTTTAGTTATATATAGAGCATAGATTTAACAAGTATAAATTTAAATAAATCTATAACTAAGTTATACATTTTTTTGAGATTACACAATACAACGCAGACACTCAACACGCACACACACTCACCCCTATGAACACACGTACGCAAACCCTACCCCTATGAGCATCTTCGAAGGACTCAGCCGGCAAATCTTGAAGTTCACGAAGTCACCACTGGCGCCTCGCTGTCGACGGGCACGTCGCCTACCACTTAATGCATAGCGCCGAAAAATCCTGAAATAAATCCAGAATAAAGTGCCGCACCCAGGATTTGAACCCTGGGTGGGAGCCCCCCAACCAATGGCCTTTGCCATTGCGCCGTGGATACATGATGCGATGAGTATGGAATTTTCACTACAGCTCAAACATACAATAATTAGCCTACCATAAAAATTTCATCATAATTAGACCACAGAAGCTATTGCTATGAATTATTTCAATTAATTGCAATAAAACAAAGATCTAAACTTACAGCAAAAAATTTGTACTCAAGCATACCTTATTATATACTCATTGTATAGACCTATTCACATGGAGTTTAATAAAATTAGTTTTTATTTTATAGTTTTTTATAATTTACAATGATTTTTCAAATATTCAGTAGAAATAAAAAAAAAGACAAAACCACCATTACTATAGCAAAACCACCGTCCAAAACCGTTTGGAGGGTTATTTGACCAATTTTAGAAAGTTCAGAGAATAAAAATCTGATTTTATAGTTTGAAAGGTGAAGTAGTCCTTGTTAAATAATTAGAGGAGTTGTATCTCTAGTAGACTACCTACACCCACTACCTATCCTATATTTGGGTATCTTGCTCACCGGGTGCAGCGCCCTGCTTTCCGGTGCGACGACCCTTGCTCCTCGGCGTGGCGTCCTGCTCGCCAAAGCCCTACTTGCTGGTGCACCGCGCTGCTCCGGGCCACCGCAGGCCCGCCCAAGGCTGCGTCGCAGCCACCCTAGGGTCTGCCCTAGCCCCGTGGGCCTCTCCGCCGGTCAGCCGCTGTCGTCAGAGTTTCTCTTGCCAGGATCGAGGTGCGTTCATGTCCCGAAGCAGATCTATGGAGAAGATAGAAGAGAGGATGACATGCGAACCTAATTGTCATTGTTTGCTAGGATTACTTTGGGTAGTCAATTTTAGGTAGTACTACTAGAGTTGAGAGCAATTTAGTTAGTATAAAAGCAGCTAGCTACCCAAACTGAGAAATAAATAGATTATTTTAAATAGTACTGTTAGAGATGCTCTAAGAGAATTACTAAAGTATGCTATGTTCTCTTGACGAGTATTGTACAACCTTGCCAAATTAGAAATTAGTGAAACACAGTTATAGGTGAGGCTTTGGGACCTGAGCTCGCGTTTTGCTTTGGGTCCCTCGCTGAATTTTGGTTTATTCTGATTATGCTGAAATTTTATGAAAAAAAATATTGTTCACTCACTAAAAAGTATTATTGAAGTAATGCAATAGAATAAGGCCAAATTCAAACTTGCTTTAAATCTCACGGAGCAAATTCAGCTCGCTGGCACTAGAAGGTGAGCTAGTCCAAGTGAGGTCTTGTTTAGTTTCTAAAATTTTTTGCAAAATTTTCTAGATTCCTGTTACATCGAATCATGCGGCACATGCATGAAGCACTAAATGTAAATAAAAATAATAATTAATTACATAGTTTACCTGTAATTTACAAGACGAATCTTTTGAAACTAGTTAATCTATGATTAATAAGTGCTACAGTGCTCATTTTGCCAAAAACTTTTGGAACTAAACAAGACTTGAGGTTGTGCACGTTAGAGCAACCACAATGTGTGAAAAAGCAGTCCATAAGGAATAAAATAATTGCTATCAGCCAACCACATACATTGTGGGTGTGGTCCATATATAGTCCATAGCCACCAGCCATCTCTAGCACTATAGACAACCCTTTAGGTAACAAAATACAATATATACACTGTACAACAAATAAACAAAGAGAGCCGTTGCATTCAGTAGGGAGCCGTTGGGCGGGTGGACGTTGGCCTGCTTCTTTGCTGCTTCCCTTCTTCACTACCTACAAAAACTAGCTGCTTCCCTTCTTCACTACCTACAAAAACTGAAGCTCCGTGCTTCACTCTTTCTCCACACTTCCCTGAGATTTTGAACTTCTACAACACAAGAATGGAACCCCCACCTGAAACTTTTGAGGCCTCCTCAATCAAGGCTTGAATCAAGACTCTCCAACCCAATACCATGAGGGTAGTGGTCAGATTTCTCCACCTTCCCAATCCCATATTCCCTTTGGAACATCTAATTTTCTATACAAAACTTCAATCCTTTTGGTCCTCCAGAAGTACACCATATGGCCATTCTCCTCACATATTCCAAGATGTTCCACAACAAGCGAGTTGGCAACAAGCTCCACCTAGCTTTCAAGGATTTCATCTCCAGGAAAGTTTAGGTGCATCTGCAAGCAATAGGTCTCCACCAGTCCTTCAATTTGGCCATTTGGGTGGAGCTGTAGCCAACACTTCTTCCCATGGATCTGAGTCTAGTTCTCGATACTCTACACAACAAGAGAAGCAATCAGTCAACATTGAAGATTTAAGTGCTAGAGTATTATGGCTTCTCCAATTAATTTAGAATTGTGTGTTTCAATTGAGTTGCTTTGTAATAGTATCTGTAATAAGGCAATTGTGCTCGTATTGCTCTCTTCCTTTCATTGTTCTCAGTTTGCAGAAAAAAAGAAATAAATAGTCTCCAAAGAACTAGTGCGTGCGAACGAACTACAAAATCAATAGAGATTGGAGGTAGAAATACCTGAGCCGAGGCTTCTGTCCGTTGATGCATGCGCTAGCTCACTGTGAGGTGGCCTTGGACGCGCTAGATCACCGGCCGTCCGCTCGCCACGAAAGTTTGTCGCGCCGGCCGTCCGGGCACCACGGGAGCTCACCTCACCGGCCGCCCGTGAGGTGGCTGCGCCCCAGGTCGCCAGCAGTACGTAAGGAGGCTGCTTCCGTCGTCGGCTGTCCACGAGGGGGACCGCACTCCAGGTCACCAGACGCCCGCGAGGTCACCGCTCAAAGCTACCCGATCTAAATTTGTAGGCTTCATCAGGGCATGTCACACCCCGTTGCCGCGGTGGGTCACCGGCGGCGTGAGACGAAGACAGAATTACGGCGAAACCCTGACGCCGGCGGGTTAACCCCCTGCCTTGGCGTGCGTGTGTATTACTCAATGTTCGATCCCTGGATACAGCAAATGGGCGACACTTATGTGTTCGCTAACAGTACTGGCGCTAGGGCCCCACACGTCATAGAACCACTAGAATACATAATGTGTAAATACGTTAACGCAATACAGAAGCGGTTTCTTGCTTGAGCTTCACTCCTGGACGTCGTGTGTGACATCTCCGCCCCCTTGAGTTCCAGCTTGTCCCCAAGCTGGCGCTTCCGGAAATCTTGCCCTGATGACATTGTAGTCCTCCCATGTTGTAGCGGATTCAGGAAGTCCAACCCATGTAAGCTTCACTTGGGAGATGGCCGAGTTGCCTTTGCGGACCAACCGGCGAGCAATGATAGCCTTGGGCACAGTCTCTGCAGCTTCAAGATCAGTTAGTTTTGGTAGAGTATCGAAGACTGGAGAGTAATCCGGTGTAAAAGGTTTGAGCTGAGAGATGTGGAACACAGGATGAATCATGGAGTCAGCTGGCAGTTGAAACTTGTATGCAACCTTGCCGATGCGCTGCAACACGTTGTAGGGGCCATAGTATTTGAATGCCAACTTGGGATATGGCCTGCTAGCAACAGTCGATTGGGTGTAGGGCTGAAGCTTCAGCAGAACCTGTTCTCCCACTTGAAACTGGAAATCCTTGCGTTTCTGATCAGCTGATTGTTTCATCTTGTTCTGTGCTCTGGCCAAATGTGTTTTCAGAGATTGCAAGTGTTGCTCCCTATTTTCCACCATTTCAGTGACTGAGGTGGATGCTGTAGGTGATAGTGTGGGTTCAGCTGCCAGTTTGGGTTCATACCCATACATTGCTTTGAATGGTGAGCAACCCAGAGCAGAGTGTAGGGAGGAATTGTACCAGAGTTCTGCTAGGGACAGCCATTTCTTCCAAGTGTGTGGGGAGTCCTGGACAGCACATCTCAAGTACATCTCGAGGCATTGATTCACCCTTTCAGATTGGCCATCGGTCTGTGGGTGGTAGGCAGTGCTGAGATTCAAAGTTGTTTTGTATGCTGAGAAAAGTTCCTTCCAGAAGTGACTGACAAATATGGGATCTCTGTCCGAAGTGATGGACTGAGGAAGACCATGGAGTTTGACAATCGCATCCATGAAAGCTTGGGCCACTACTGCTGCAGTGTAAGGATGCTTGAGTGGGATGAAATGTGCAACTTTGGTGAAACGATCCACGACAACGAGTATTACACTGTAGCCTTCAGACTTGGGAAGACCCTCGATGAAATCCATTGTCAGGTCTTGCCACATACCCTCAGGTGTGGGCAGAGGTTGGAGGAGCCCCAGAGGATGTTGTAGAGAGTGTTTTGCTTGTTGACAGGTGATGCATTGTTTGATAAACTGTTCCACATCTGTTTTCATGCCCTTCCAAGAGAAATGTTTCTTGAGCCTGTGGTAGGATGCAGCCACCCCAGAATGGCCTCCCAGAGCACTAGAGTGACAGGCTGCAATGAGCTTGGTTTGTAGAGCTGAGTTTTGACCAATCCAGACTTTCCCATTCTGCCATATGAGACCCTGAGCCAGAGAGAAGCCCTGTTGGTTTGGACTAGACACTGCTAGTTGTTGCAGTAACTGTTGTGCTCTGAGGTCAGTTGTGTAGGAATTTAGCACTTCCTGGATCCAAACTGGCTGTACTGTTGAGACTGCTTGTATAGCCATCATATGACCCACTCGAGATAAAGCATCAGCAGCTATGTTCTCCTTGCCTTTTTTGTAAATTATCTTAAAGTTCAGGCCCATCATTCTTGTCATGGCCTTTCTTTGCATCTCTGAATGCAGATTCTGCTCTTTGAGATATGCCAAGGACTTGTGGTCAGTTTGAATGACAAATTCCCCTCTCTCCAGGTAGTGCCTCCATTTGTCAACTGCCATGATGAGGGCCAAAAATTCTTTCTCATAGATAGATAGGGCTTTATGCTTCTCTCCCAGTGCTTTGCTTAAGAAGGCAACAGGTTGGTTCTTCTGCATGAGGACTGCCCCAATTCCATCTTGACATGCATCTGTCTCCACTGTGAAAGGTTGATGAAAATTGGGCAGGGCCAAGACTGGTGTGGTAGTCATTGCTGTTTTGAGATTCTGAAAAGCTTCCTGAGCCAAAGGGTTCCATGCAAAATGTTTCAGTCTGAGGATTGCTGTGAGGGGTTTACTGATGATGCCATATCCTTTGACAATCTTCCTGTAATAGCCTGTGAGACCGAGAAATGCTCTCGGTTCTGTCATTGTTGTTGGTTGGGGCCAGTTGAGCATATCAGCAATCTTGGAAGGATCAGTGGATACCCCTGTTGAAGAGATAATGTGGCCTAAGTATTCCAGACTGTCCTGGCCAAAGCTGCATTTAGACTCCTTTAGGTATAGTTGATGCTTCCTTAAGGTTTCCAGGACTTGTTCCAGATGGAAGATGTGGTCTTCCCAGGAAGAACTGTAGATGAGAATATCATCGAGGAAGACTAGCACAAATTTTCTGAGATAGGGTTTCAGAATCTCATTCATGACACACTGGAATGTGGCTGGAGCATTTGTGAGGCCAAAAGGCATCACTTTGTTCTGGTAATGTCCATGATGTGTCTTGAATGCAGTTTTGTGTTCATCATCTGGGAGCATCCTGACTTGGTGGTATCCAGACCTCATATCAAGCTTTGTGAATACTTTAGATCCAGCTAATTCATCCAAAATCTCATCTATCACAGGCATTGGAAATCTGTTTTTCACAGTGATATCATTTAACTTCCTGTAGTCCACACATAACCTCCAAGTACCATCTTTCTTCTTGACTAATAGAACAGGTGAGGCATATGGGCTGTGGCTGTGAGTTATGAGGCCTGCCTGGAGCAACTGCTGGACTTGTTTCTCAATTTCTGTTTTATGGAGTGGAGAGTAGTGGTAGGGTCTGGAGTTTACTGGTGTGGAACCAGGGATGATGGGGATAGCATGGTCATATGTTCTGGGAGGAGGTAGAGTTTGTGGATCAGTAAACACATCCTTGTAGATGACTTTGAGATCCTGAATACTGTCCTTCTGACTCTGGGTCATGGTACATGTGGAACTTGGGGCTGGTGGTATTGTCTGAACCAGAACAAATGCCGAGATGTCGTTTCCCTTAGCTGAGTTGTACACCTTGGTAGCAGAAATTGATGAGAGTTGTAATGGTGGACTGGTAAGACCTTTGAGCTTGATAAGTCTATCTTCTTCAAGAAACTCAATTGTTTTGGCCTGCCAGTCACAGTTCATGGGACTATGTGTGGATAACCAATCATAGCCGAGGATGGCATCATAAGGGTGCATGTCCAACACTATCATATCAGTGGTGAAACTTTGGCCTTGGCAATAACATTGGAGTTGGGAAACCATCCTCGTAGTGACCATAGTCTGTCCATTAGCCAGCTTGACTGTTCTCTGTTGGCATGGAATGGTTGGAAGTTGGGCCATATTCACAAACTGTGAACTGATGAAGCTATGGGTGCTGCCACTATCAATTAGCATCAACATGACTTTGTCCTTGACTTGGACCTTGAGCTTGATGCAGCTTGTTGTATCTTGACCAGATAGAGCATTGAGGGAAAGCTCACTGAACTGTTCCTGAAGGATATCTTCAGCAGCTAATTCATTTAGCACTTCGTCTGTTAATTCTCTATCAAGATCATTGATTGCTAAAGCATTGATTTGAGATTTTTGTCTCTTGGTGCAGACCTCAAGATGTCCTGGGATGAACTTCTCACCACAGTTGAAACAAAGGCCATTGGCTTTCCTGTAATCTCTGAGCTGCCGGTCTTTCCACAAGGGAGAAGATTGCAATTGTGGCTTTGTGTCAGACTTAAGTTGATTGTACTGTCTGTTGGTGTAAGGGGGTTTACTGTTCCTGGTTTTACCCCTTTCGAGCACCCTTTGTTGGACCTTAGCTAATGTAGCCGCCTTGAGGACAGTAGTAGGCATTTGAGCTTCCACCATTCCTCTGACCTCATCCTTGAGACCCATCAAGTAATGTTGTGTGAAGAACATGTCATCATAGTTAGCATTATGCATTGTCACACCATACTGTAAATTCTGGAATTTGGTGGTGTAATCTTCCACAGATCCTGTCTGTTTGAGTTCCAGCAGCTCATTCATGGATGATCTGAAATCATCTGACCCAAATTCTTGCAAAATGACAGAACAAAAATGTGTCCAGCTCTTGAATGTATTGTGTTGCTTGAAGGCTTGGTACCATTTAGCTGCATTGTCCTTGAGATGGAGCCTTGCTGCTGTGATCCACATGCCTTCAGGTATCTGATAAAGCTCAAAGTAGTTTGTGCAGTTATCTAGCCACACCTTGGGATCAGAACCATAAAAGACTGGGAAGTCCATCTTTGGCATGGTCGGTTTGGTTAGAGTTTGTTTCTCTACAGTGGGGGAAGGGTTCCCTTTTTCCTGTCTTGGTGGCAGTTTGTGTTTGGTAGATGTTTCTGGTCTTCCAGTGGGTTGTGGCTTAGCAAACACATTGTGAAAAGACTCATTGTCATCCATCACTTGGGAATGGGTGTCATCTGCCTCAGTGTCTTCATCAAATTTTGGTCCTTCTTCATACTTTGCTGAGTCTTCCATTTGCCGAAGAGTGACTCTGGCTATGGCCTCCCCATTAGCGTGCACCTGCTTGGCAATGATATGTTGTTCTTCAGCATACTCATCCATAACAGCTGATCTGAGGTCCATTTGCGCTTTCATTTGCTTCTGCACAGTATGCATCTCGTTGATTTGTTGAAACATGAGCTCTAGATTCTTCTGTAAGTCAGCCCATCGGCCATCGTCCTCATCCGAGTGCCTAGACATGTTGTCTAGGATAAGTTGTGTTTGTTGAGAAGGATGAACCACGCCTTTCTTCTTGGGACCCGTTTTGGAGAACTGGGTAAGACAAGATTGTGGAATATGGTACCAGCAGTAGGTTTGGAAAACAAATTCCTCCCCTTTTGCCCTGCTGAGTACAATCACCGCCACCTGAGAGTGAGGCGGAACCGAGGGATTTTACACCCGATCAGTTGGAGTGCAAACGCAATCTCAACAGTCTGGCAACCCAAGTTCACGGACACTCTCCCACCATTCTTCTCCGCACCACAAGAACAGGTAAAGAAAAGCTCCGGAATTTTACACAGGAACAAGTGCCCTGCAACCCTTGCTCTCTGTTCCGGTGTGCACGATGGATGGAAAGAAAAAAGGGCAAATTTGGGGTTTGCTCACAGTGGGTCACGCCGCCGACCACAGGTTGTTGGTGTAGTCCCCCAGTCGAGCAGGTGTCGCGCCGAAGCCGGTGTCGATGTAGATCCCGAGTGTAGTTGTTGGATCGAGGGCAGAGAGTGCGTCGATGGTTTGCTGACGCGGTCATGAGGATCCGCGACAAGCTGGAGGTGGATTGGTGGTGGAGGTGGAGGTGGAGGTCGACGCGGTTGATGTCCCGCGGCGGCCGATAACTTGGCGACGAGGACGTGAACTGCTGCTCACCCACGCGCCGAGGAAGTCCTGCTTTGATACCAACTGTCACACCCCGTTGCCGCGGTGGGTCACCGGCGGCGTGAGACGAAGACAGAATTACGGCGAAACCCTGACGCCGGCGGGTTAACCCCCTGCCTTGGCGTGCGTGTGTATTACTCAATGTTCGATCCCTGGATACAGCAAATGGGCGACACTTATGTGTTCGCTAACAGTACTGGCGCTAGGGCCCCACACGTCATAGAACCACTAGAATACATAATGTGTAAATACGTTAACGCAATACAGAAGCGGTTTCTTGCTTGAGCTTCACTCCTGGACGTCGTGTGTGACAGGGCAGGAAGCTATAGATCCTAGTTCATGCAGTACTTGAGGAGGTAGACATGGAAGGGCATGGCCGATTTGGTGGAAGGGGGGAGATCGGGGACGGAGATGACGGAGGCGGCGGCGGGCGGAGTTTTCGAGCAACTCATGCGAAGGATACGAGAGGTTGGGACAGGGTTTAGGGTTATCCGATTGGGACAGGGATCGAGTGACTTGTCTTCAATAAGTTACGACGTAACTTACCTCCTCCATCCATTCCTCTAAGACCTTGTTTAGTTTCAAAAAAAATTATAAATTATAATTTTTTAGATTTCTCATCACGTCGAATCTTACGGTACATTTATAGAATATTAAACATAGATAAAAAAATAACTAATTGCACAGTTTACCAGTAATTTGTGAGATAAATCTTTTGAGCCTAGTTAATCAATGATTGGACTTGTGTTTTTTTTGTGCTTTGGTAAGCTACTATGTACATGTCCATCTAAATTATGGACCTGAATTATTGTCTTTTTTTTTCTTTTTTGAAACTGTGAACTATGCTGCTATCTGCTATCTATGTCTGAAAAAACAACCAAGTCTAATGTGCCGAAGGGCTGGATCTGTTTTGAGCCATTGGATCTGATTTGGACCTTGTTTAGTTCCAAAAAATTTTACAACATAGACACTATGGCACTTTCATTTGTATTTGATAAATATTATCTAATCATGGACTAACTAGGCTCAAATGATTCATCTCGCAAATTATAGGCAAGCTGTGCAATTAATTAGTTTTTATCTATATTTAATGTTTTATGCATGTGCCGCAAGATTCGCTTTGACAGAAAATCTAAAAAATTTAAAATTTTACAAAATCTTTTGGGAACTAAATAAGGCCTTGGAGGAATGGATGAAGAAGGTAAGTTACGTTGTGACTTGCTGAAGCTAAAGCCTTGTTCAGATGCAATTTTTTTTAAGTTTGACACTGTAGCACTTTCATTTGTAGTTAACAAACATTGTCTAACCATGAACTAATTAGGCTCAAAAGATTCGTCTCGTGATTTACAAGTAAACTATACAATTAGTTATTTGTTTATCTATAATTAATGCTCCATGCATGCGTCCAAAGATTCGATGTGATGAAAAATCTGACAAACTTTTGAAATTTTAGATGCATCTAAACAAGGTGTAAGTCACCGAATCCCTATTCAAGAGGTTGAGGAGGACCTAGATTTTTATTCCATCGTAGGATCCACTCCTATGGCTAGGTTGAGCCCTATACATTGTGGCGTTTGGAATAAAGCCTTGTTTAGATACACCCAAAAACCTAAAATTTTACAAGATTCTCCGTCACATCGAATCTTGCGGCACATGCATGAAGTATTAAGTATAGATAAAAAGAATAATTAATTACACAGTTTACCTGTAAACCACGAGACGAATCTTTTAAGCCTAGTTACTCTATAATTAGACAATGTTTGTTAAATAAAAACGAAAATGCTACAGTGTCAAAATCCAAAAAAATTTTGCATGTAAACAAGGCCTAACTAAGTGCCACCTGCTGTGGACCCATTCATATAGACTGGTTTGATCCTATACATTGTGATTGCTATTAGAATCGAACTTGCTTTAAATCTCCGGAGCAGGACATCTGGAGCAGGGCATCGTTTGCATCCGCCATCCGGTCCCCATCAGATTTTTCGTCCCCTATAAGCGGCCGACAGCCTCGCTTGCCTGTCGGCGACGAGGGCGTTACCTAACCTTCTGTGAATAGTTAGCGCGTTGTTCGGCGATGGGCGTTGGCTTTATCTGCAGCGGCCCCCTCCAGGCCGTGGGTGTCAGTGGCAGCCTGGTTATTCGCCGGACCAAGTGGCCGAGTGACGCCACATTTTGCTGCAGGTGGGCCACCGACCTCCATAGCTTTCCTGTCATAGAACGCCAGCTGCCGATGGTATCGTCTCGTCTCTGAACGCCGGCGTTCACTTGCCGTCCACCATTGGTGCCGCTCACCACCTGCCGCCTCCCGCCGACACTTTGTTCGCCTTGCCGCCACCAGCCCACCACAATCCCATTTTCTGCAATATAATTGCAAGGAAACTACGTCAGGTTTGCTATTGGACACTTACTATTACCTGGCAGAGTAAAGCGATGATGCAACATGCTCTGTATGTGCATATAAGGATGATCTTGTTATTGTTATGTTGATTTTCCAAGAAGCAAGATATTTCATATGTTGGGAAGGTTCCCTGTAGCTTCAACATAACTTAATCAGGCCTGGTTAACACAAGGCATTCACATTCAGATATTCAAGATTTCAGGTCTTCACATATTTAATGCCAAAATTTCAATTCCACAGTACTTCAGCTACAGCCCCACACCTGTGCAAAAGGATATTTTATAGGAAAGGTAAACTGATAATGTTTTTCTACTAAAGATATGGCGAATAACTGAAGCCTGCAATTATTTGCTACCCGCTGGTTTATCAATCTGAAGAGCACACATCTAGTCAGTGCATTGGACTTCATGTCATTGATGTTATTCTACTTCTACTAATAATGAATTCCCATGTTATAATGTAGATGATTTACTAAGCATAAAAACATGATCGAGTTATAAAATCAAACCTGGCTTTCAGGATAACAGCTCACTGGCTAGGTGGCTCTTGAGGAAATAAAAGTTTAGTATCTTCTACGCCACTGAAATCATCTCATGACCATACTATCACCATGTCAGCTTTATCCATACTCTGGAGATGCTCCTGCAGCTTACTGCTGCATTTTTCAAACCTCAGCTCTCGAAGACAAGCTGGCAGGCCCCCTCTTGGCAGTGACCGAATTCGTGGACAGGACTTCATCTCCAATTTCTTCAGAAAGGAATTTTCATACATTCCAGTAGGTAATGACTCGAGATATTTGCAATCAATAATTACCAGATGCTCCAAGCGAGGCGGCAGGCCTCTCTCGGAAAATGAGGAAATAGTCGAACAGTTCATGAGCTCTAACTTCTTGAGGGATGTAAGCTGATGTAGTTCTGCTGGTACGGAGAAGCCGTAATCACACTCAAAGAATTGTAGCTCATTGAGAGAGATGAGCTGTTGAAGTGCTTTCTCCTGCTCTGTTTCTAGTTTATTGGATAGGCCACGAAACTCTAACCTCCTAAGGTGATCAAGGTGTTTGCATATTGATAAAGTAAGCATTGAACTATCACTCGTGTGGATGAGTTCCACTGGAAACAGTAATTTGTTGCTTTCTCCCTCTCTTTGCAGCTCAATATCCCAAGCTCTCCAAAACCCATGGGTAAAGACTACCTCCAATTTTTTGAGCTCAACACATAATTGCAAACCTTGTATGGAGGTGAGCTCTGTGCATCCAAGAACTTGAATGTACTTCAGTTTTGTAGAGGATTCCATGTGAAGAGCTTCTAGTTCGCTGTGGCAAATGGATAAGCTCTCCATGGTAGTGAGTCCATGGAGTGACATTGATTTCCACTCTGCCTTGGTTATCTTGAGCACTTGCAGTGATGATGGAAGGAGACATGTACCTTCAACATGATGGATATCTTCATTTTGAAACACTACATAAGAAAGGAACCTTGGGCACTCATATATCTCCAACTTTTTAAGTGTGGTGAGTCCCCGGAGGCCCTCCCCATTTTCACATATTGTTGGGCAGCTGTCAAAGCACAACTCTTGGAGTGATGACACTGAGTGCGGATGGATGTGCAACAACCCATCAGCTGCTGCACCATCAGGTGGCAAAATTGGGCTGCCTTGATCTGCATGTTGGTGTACAGTCAACCTTCTGATCCGCCGACACTCTTTTAGCTTTAGGAAGGACAGATTTGGTGCATTTGACAGTAAACAAGATAGATTTTTTCCAGTGATACCACATGACCAGATTTCAAGCTTTTGGAGTGATGGAAGAAGTCCCTTGGCAAGCGTACGCTCTGTTTCTGTCATCTGCACTGAGAGAAGGTTTGGGCAATGATATATTGTCAGATCCTTCAATATGCTAAATTGGTGGAGTCCTTGCCAGGAGATGCTTGTGAGGCTTGGACATGTATCAATGGAGAGCTCTTGCAAAGAAGCTAGATTTTGAAATGCTATAACATTTCCATCAAGTACTCTCAGATCATCCTTCCCCATTAAGAGCAAGCTTGGATTCGTATCTGCACTGTAGGACATGCGGCTACATGGAAATGATTGTACATCCTCAACCAATAGCTTAATTTTGGGACCCAGAGGAAGTGGTGGTAATCTCATCAGGCAAGGGCAACCCTTAATCACCACACTTCGGAGTTGGCGGTACATTGCTACTGCAGAGTTACATGTAGGTGGTAAAGGCAAGTATCTCAGTTCAGGGCAGTTGCATATTTCAAGTACCTGTAGACCATCTATTAGTTGGTACTTTTCAGAGGCACTCCATTTCTTTAGTTTTTTCATATCAGACAATATCACTTCATCTAAAGAAGCAGTTTGCAACTCTGTAATATCAGGCAAGCTGATTAAATGCAGTTTCTTAAGTGCTGGAAACAGTGAAAATGATGGAAGATCTTTGCATCCCTTGCAGTTATCAAGATAGAGACAGCGCAAAGAAGTGAGGAACATATGTTTTGCTAACCATTCTGGAGCTGATGCTTCAGTGTATCCACTAGAGACATTTCTTGTCAGATCACCAGTGGTTCCTCCTACATCCAGCACTTGCAAATGGTAGAGCCTGCCCAAGGCTTCTGGGAGTTGCACTTGATCATAAGCAATAATTTTTACATAGCGAAGATGAATGCATTGGCCTAGATCATACAGCAGAGAACCTTCATGATAGGGCATCATGCACATTATTATTGAGCGCATATTTGTTGCTTCTCTGAAGGCCATCTGAAAAACACGTGCAAATTTGGAATCATATCTGCCAAACAACATTAAGGACCTCAGGTATTTCTTCTGCACTAAATTGGCTATATTGGTTACTACCTTTTCAATGTCCTCATTACGTGACACATTACTGGATATATCCTCATTATACATAGTCTCTGTAATTATGGACATATGACGAATGGTTGCTGATGGGTGCATATTGAACATGGAGATGCGATCAATGGTCAAGCAATATTGTGAAGATACATTAATTGCCAAGTCATGTATTATATCATGCATAAGGTACCAGGTTTTACAGTTTGCTGGATTGATCTCCTTCTGAAAGAATCCCAAACACACCAAGTGGTTCATATATTCATGACCAACTTCTTCTGGCTTCCTATCAAATCTAGTATCAATGAAACCTTGTGAGTTCCAAATGAGCACCAGATCTTTCTCAAGGAACCGATAGCCCTTCGGAAACAATGAGCAATATGAGAAGCGCCTCTGGAGATGAAATGGAAGGTACTCATAACTAAGCCTTAGAATAGACATGATGCCATCAGTTCCATTCTGCTCTTCCCATGCCCTGCTCTCTAAAATTATGCTCCAATGTTCAATGGTCAGGTCCTTCCTCAGTAATGCCCCTACACTTTTTGCTGCCAATGGATAACCATTCAATTTTCTAGCAATTTCTCTTCCAATGGGCTGTAAATGTTGATGCCCGTCATGCTTCTCATCACCAAATATGTAAGCTCTAAAGCAATCCCAGAATACTTCTCTCTCTAGACCACTCAAGTTGATCGGTGACGTTGTGCTGATCAGCTCTGCGACGCGGCGGTCTCGGGTGGTCACCAAGATGGTACAATTGGTGGAGGCCTTGATATAGTTGAATGGAGCCAATAGCAATTCCCATTTTTTCCCATCGACAGTCCAAAGGTCATCAAAGACAAGCAGAAACCTCTTCCCTTGCAACCTTTTGACTAGACTGTTTTGAAGGCTGTCCAAGTTCTTGCTTCCCCTGTTCTGCTTGTTATCGGTGGCAGCCTCCAGCATCTCACGCGTTAGCTGCAAGACACTGAAATTGTGACAGTGGGATACACAGATCCACATCCTGGTGTGGAAGAAGCTCCGGATTCTCTTGTCGTGGTACACGTGCTGCAGCAAAGTAGTCTTTCCTATGCCACCGTTGCCGACGACGGGGAGCACCAGCAGCCTACTCTGGCTGCAGCATCTGATGTCGGTGAGAACCTCAATGATGCTGTCCTTCTCGCCATTTCTGCCGAACATCTTGTGCTCTCCAGCGGGGTATGAGGTCGTCAGTCGTGGATTGTTAAGCTGGCTGTGAGCCGCCAGGCTGATAGACTTGAGTTCCTCTAGCTGCAGTGCCTTGTGCACCTG
Source organism: Sorghum bicolor (assembly GCF_000003195.3). Taxonomy (NCBI): domain Eukaryota; kingdom Viridiplantae; phylum Streptophyta; class Magnoliopsida; order Poales; family Poaceae; genus Sorghum; species Sorghum bicolor. The sequence continues at coordinate 20,562,500 of NC_012872.2, forward strand.
CTCGCTGACAACCCGCAGCTGGGATGTGGCCTCTCTGATGCTTCGCCCAAGAGCACCCCAGTCAAGCTCTACCAAAGGCAGATCCAAGGCATTGGTGAGGTGCGCGAGCTTTCTGCGCTTCCTCGGGCCCCAAGGCCAGGGGTACATGAACATGTCCCTGAACGTTGACGAGGCCAACGGCTGGTGGCTCACCACATCGCTCAGCAGATGTAGTACGGCCGTGGCCGCCGTTGACGGTGCACGAACCATGCTGCTGCTGGTGGCCTGCTGGTCACGACTTTGCGCATCCTGATGGATGCGGTGGTACTCGATCTCGTCGAGGGCATCATCAGCATCGTACAGCAGCTGGTGCAACCTGGCGAGGAGGCTGGTCAGGTGGTTGTTCCGGATCCGCCTCCCCTGGGCCATGCTGAGCACCGTCTCCACGAAGCTCATCTGTGCCTTGAGACTGTCGATATCGTTGCCCAGGCCGGAGAACTGGGAAACCCATTCCTTGAGCTTGCTGGTGATGACCTGCTCGGTGATGACTCCTGCGATCCACTGCGCAGCGCTCACCAAATGAGAGGCGGCCATCGTCGGTATGCGCATCACAGGTAGCAGCGGCGGCGGCGCTGGGCGCTGGGCTGTGGAAGAAAGACAGCCGAGTGCAAGTGGGATTGGCTAGGGAAGCAAGCAGGACGAAAGACACGAGATAAAGCAGCCATCCACTTGTTATAAAGAAAACAAAACTTTGAGAGTAATTTTCTGCACAGACCAGTCCAGTTGACTAGGACAGCCCACTGACAACTTATCAGACCAGTCGGCTGTTTATTCCGGACAAATGGCTAATTGACCTGAACTAACAACACAAATACCGCAATATCATGTGGAATAAAATAAAACACGGATAAAATATCCATTTTAATAGAGAAATAACCATTTTAATAGAGAGTTCTATTTTATGGTTTTATAGCCGGTCTTGTTTAGTTCCAAAATTTTTGGCAAAACAAGCACTGTAGCACTTTCGTTTGTATTTAATAAATATTGTTCAATCATGGACTAACTAGGCTCAAAAGATTCGTCTCGCAAATTACAGGCAAACTGTATAATTAGTTATTATTTTTATCTATATTTAATACTCCATGCATGTGCCGCAAGATTCGATGTGACGAAAAATCTGAAAATTTTGCAAATTTTTTTAGAACTAAACAAGGCGGTAATTTCGAGATGCACAGAGAGTCGGTAATCATACCAAAAAAGTTTCACCCTGCATGAAACTCTTGTATTCTCTTTTTTAAAAAACATTGCCACATTATTAAAATAACATATGTGGCAACTTATTAAATGCAAATAAAACTACGATGAAACTCTAAAGGAGACAGGCCTAATGAAACCATAATTTATCAGAATAATCCATGTCAATAGATAGGAATCCACAATATGGAGAATTTTTGCCACAACTCTCCAAATACTAGGCCTGTTTAGAAGAAGGGGGAATAGTCTAGGAATTTTTAGGATTTAGTTTATATTTCTATTAAATCACAAGCAGTGGCGGAGCTCGTCAAGTTGAACGCCTAGGGCCACTACTACATGAGCACGTAAACAATCCGCAGCGTGTCATATAGCAAGAGACATACGGATATACAATAAAATTAATATATAAATGCATAATTTGAGTGCTATTCTAATTTCATGCCTAATTCAATAACAAATTTGATGAAAACATTAACATATAGTCTTTTTTTAAAAGATAAACATTAGATTAACCAAGTTTATCAAAGTTTATAAAAATTTTGGATAAAAATTGTTGAAATAAGTTAGTGCTAGTACCTGATTTTGATGACTCTTCATTCATATATTCTCCTCATACACCAAAAGAACTTCCATGAAAAGTCTGAAGGTTGACTAGCCTATCCGTTATGAAAGTATTGTTGACTAATTTAGTTTATTTGTTGTGTGAGAAAAACACTGCTGAGTGACTGATAAATTCGGCTGATAAGCTCAAGTGAACAATCAAATGGATTCTTACTTGTTAGGTAGCGCAGTGTGGTGCGGCTGCTAGCAGTGTGCGCTGCTCCTCTGTGCCAGGTGCTGGTGTAGCCGATGGCCCACCAAAGCGTCAAGGGAGTGTGTGTGGCTGTGGGCTCCTTTGCCAACTTTTTTTTTGAGCAAAGGCTCCTTTGCACTAACACAGAGGCAATTTTGTAGGCCACTGGACAAGGAAAGGCTGGGCTGAGCGCTTTGTTTTGGTGCTTTATTGTTGGGATGACTAGGCCTTGTTTACTTTCAAAATTTTTTGTAAAATAGAAATAGTAGCACTTTCGTTTGTATTTGACAAATATTGTCCAATTATAGACTAACTAGGCTCAAAAGATTCGTCTCGTCAATTTTGACCAAACTGTGCAATTAGTTTTTATTTTTATCTATATTTAATACTCCATGCATACGTCTAAAGATTCGATGCGACGGAGAATCTGAAACATTTTGCAAAATTTTTGGGGAACTAAACAAGGCCTAGGGGGTATAAGGGGGGTTTGGGCCACGCCTAGGGCCATGGCCTTAGTGGCCCAGCCCAAAATCCATCCCTTTTCCAAACAAGGCCAAAGTTGTCTTTGTTTTATCCTAACTTTTTAGTTTTACAGTCTTTGACATGCAGTTACAGCCCTATATTTTTTGAGAAAAAATATACCAATGATCACTAGTAGAATTATATCCTTGTATAAGTGCTTGAAAAGATAACTTGAGACATACTAAATGCCAAATTTAGATGGTTTGATGCCATGGATTTTAAGACATTAAAGAGAGTTCTGGGAGTTTAAGTAGTAAGCAGGCATTAATGTTGACCACATTTGAATAATAGATCTAGTTTGGTTCATTATTCGTTTGTCTATTCTAGTTTATAATTTATAGTCGAACATAGCTAATGTAAAGGAGGTTTCATGAGATCACTTTTACCTTTCATGGGAGGATAGATGTGACATCCATGCTACAACAAGATAAGTACAATGAAACCTTGCTCCAACAAGATATAGGGAGTGTTTGGTTCCTGGCTATCACTCTGGTCAAGCTTTATAGAGCCAACTTAGATTTGTTAGTTCGGCTGAATAGGCCTCCTAGTAAAGATGGCAATGGGTACCTGTGGCCCAAAACTCCATTATGGCATGGGCATGGGTCACTATATAAACCCATGGGTTTGTTAATGAGAAAAAAACTCATACCCATCAGGTTTGCAGGTACGGGTATGTTGCTGGTGTACCCATACCCACAAATAGATAGGCATATTTTTACTTGGCTCCAACCATATCCGATGTATTCTAGCCCAAGTATTACCATTCCACCCAAGCTCAATAAGAACATATATAAATAGGATTGGAACCCTAGATCACCTACCTTTCCAAATCGTTTCTGCCTTTTTGGCAGGCACCGCTGCGCCACCAACTTGACAACCACATGAGTCATGCCCCAACCCCCCCCACTCCCATCGCACTTGTGAGCAGCAAGTTGCGCACTCGTGTGCGGCGTGCCGCGTCTCCTGTAGTCTTGTTCCTGTCCCAACGACTCCCAAGTTGCGTGGATTCACTAGGTTGTAGTTAGAGTCAGCCATGGGAGTGACCAGCAGCGGCGCCAACAGTGATGGCCAATGTACTTCTTCCTCATCCTCTTAATGCTATTGCAGTCTTGTCCCATCATCCCAAAGGGATGCTGATGCCAACCCTCCTGTGACCACGGATCCAAATCTAGAGGTTGAGATCCCTGTTGGGCATGTTGAAGCCAGTAGTTTGTATGGGCAACCCACGGGTACCCGTTACCCACTCCGGCATGGGTATGAGCGTACATTTTTACCCATCTGTGGGTATGGGTTTTTAATAGGCATGTTTTTTTCTTCACAGTGAAGGGTATGGGTTCATTGTACTCAGTGGGTATGTACCCATTGCCACTGAAAGCATCTAGGCCCCTAGTGAGTTTCGGTGATTAATGAAAATGTTAATTACTATGACTAATGTGTGTTTTGTAGTTGCAATAATTTGAGTTAGGTCATGGTAATGGTGATCGATGGACTATTGAGTTTGTGCCCACTTGATGGTGGAAATTATTTTGGTTTTCAAAGGATCATGTACATCATCAAGATTAGACTAGGTCTAAGTGCCATTTGGAGTTGAAGGGTGCTTAGAGTAGTTTAGGACTTTGTTTTTCCTTTGACCGTACTATTAAGGGGCAACAAACGGGTAGCTTGACCTAGGCAAGGCTTTAGGTTTCGGTGTGGTACACACTTGTCTAATCTAGCACTAGGCAGCTCAGAGAGAGTCCTTAGATCGAGAGGATCAAACTTTGTTTTGGAAAGTGTTGATCAAATTTAGGCATCAGATGCTGCCATTGGACACAGGAGTAGAACTGTTTGTGTGTCCGATATTATAGAGGTGATGAGCCAGCGTGCCATGTGTCTAGGGTATGACACCGGATGCAGCACCGGATGCTTGTGGGTGCGTCCATTCCCTTACCTAGAGAGCATGTCAAAAGAGTTTCCTCACTGGACGCATCTAGGGTGAGGACATCAGACGCCCCTGCGTGTCTAGTGTGGTCAGGGTTTTCAAACCGCTACTAGCCATTGGTGAGGCACCAGACTCTCTGCACGAGCGTGTAGTGCAACATCAAGAGCATCCAGTGCACACAAAATCTGCTGATTTTGTGGCTGACTCTTGGACTTGATGGGGGTATATATACTTCACCACCACGCCCATGAAACTGCCCTTGCCCATTTGTTCAGCTGAGAAACACCTTGTGGTGCAAGGGAGAAGCAAGAGCCCAGAGAGGATTGAGATTTGAGTGATTTCTTAAGTGATCGGAGGCACGAAGATCACCCGGTGTTCTTGTGGGTGACTCATGCCAAGCTTGTGAGCGGTTGTGGGCGACTCACCGTGATGGAGTATCAAAGAATCAGCCCATAGAGAGCACATGATCCTTACACGGATCAAGGGGGAGCAAGACCCTTGCACAGGAGCTCCAACGAGGACTATTGGGGAGTGGCGATTCTCCAATACCTCGGCAAAACATCATGACATTGCTCTTCCTCTCATCCTTTACATTCTAGCATTGGAACTATGTTGCAAAACTTTTATGCAGTAGCTCTCTAGAACATAATTAGGCACAAGGGTTGCATTGAGGCTTATAGGTTGCTTAAATTTTTAGAAAAGCCCAATTCACCCCCCTCTTGGACATCTTAATCCTTTTAATTGGTATCAGAGCCGAGTGCTCATAAATTAGGCTTTACCGCCTAGAGCAAGATGTCTCACCAGGATGGACCGCCACCCATGTTCGATGGTGAGGACTTTTCATATTAGAAAATATGGATGGAGTCCTACCTCGGGGCATGTGACGTCAAATGCATAAAAGCCACAACCAAAGGATTCCCTCCTCTGGCTAAGGATACCGCTCTTACTCCACTTGAGCAAGAAAATGAGAAGTGGTATGCCAAGGCCAAAAACCACATCTTTAGAGGCCTTTGCAAGGATGTGTTCAACTATGTGCGGAACCATAGAGATGCCCATGAACTATGGACCAAGCTTTGTGCGTTCCATGAGGGAACCAAGAGTGAGCGTGAGGAGTGACTTCATCTTGTCATGCACAAGCTTAATACATTTGAGATGCTTCCCAAAGAAAATGCTAATGAAATGTATTCTCGCTTGAATGTGATTGTAGAAGAGCTCAATGGACTTGGTCTCAACAAAATGAGTCTGGCAGATGTGGCAAGGAGGATTCTATGTGTTCTCCCCATTGACAAATATGGGCACATAGTTATCGTGCTTCATCAAGGAGATCTCTCAACCGCCACTCCAACATCCATCTTGGGGAAGATCAATGCTCATGAGATGTACATGCACATCAACCCCCAAGATAGCTCCTCATCATCTAAGAAAGAAGAAAAGAAGGACTTAGCTCTCAAAGCCATTCTCAAGGGCAAGTCCAAGAAGATTGAAGTTGAATCCTCATGCTCAAGCGATGATGATGCCAACATTGCTCTCATGGTGAAGAGAACCACTAAGATGCTTAAGAAGCTCAACAAAAATGGCGTAAACTTCAATTCCAAGAAGAATAAGTTCTTTATAAGTAGCAAGAGAAAGCCCATCTCCGAGATGGATTGCTATAATTGTGGTGAACTTGGTCATCTTGCCCATCAATGTCCTAAGCCCAAGAAGGACAAATACAAGAAAAAGAACAAGGACAAAGATGACTCAAGTGATGACGAGAAGAATGACAAGAAGACTCCAAAGAAGAAGTATGGCAAGAAAAAGGAGTACCACAAGAAGAAGAATGTCAAGGCTGACATTGTTGGTGTTTGGCTCACCGACATTGAGAGCTCATGTGATGACTCCTCCGTTGATGATAGTGATGATGAGAAGGTGACCACAATTGCAATTAATTCTTCATATCCACCACCATCGCCCTCATCTTCATCCTCTACACACCTATGCCACATGGCCAAAGGTGATCAGAAGGTACAAAGTGAGAACGAAAATAGTGAGAGCGATAGTGAGTTTGAGTCACCTTCTTATGATGAACTTGTCAACTTGCTTAAAAAATACTCTAAAATCATAAGAAAGACTAGGGCCAAAAATAATAAGCTTGAAAATGAAAATGAATCTCTTCTTGCAAAACTTAAGTCTAGTGTCGAGCTTAGAGATCAAAATGAAATCATGACCGCCAACCTCAAGGAGCTCAAACTTTCTTTAAAAGAGCTCAAAGAAAAGCATGATAAACTTGAGGTAGTGCATGGTGAGCTCATTACTAGGCATAAGGTATTGAAAGAAGAATTCATAACTCTAAAAGTGAGTAACGACAACCTTGAGCTTGCTTATGATCTTGCAATAAATGAAACACATGTTGCTACTAACCATGTTGCTAAGCTTGATGTAGCCACTTCTTGTGATGACTTACTTGTGGAGAGTATTGGCAAATGTGGTAGTTGCAAAGGCAATAATGTGGTAGTGGTCGAGAGCTATGATGACACTATCAAGATCAAGCAAGAAAATGAGAAGATCAAGTGTGAAAATGTGAAGCTCAAGAAAGATTTGGAAGAGCAAACAAAGCACAACAACATCATAGTTGAAACACTTGATCATGATAAAGCTCTTGCATATGAGAACAAGAAGCTCAAGGAAGAGAATCAATATCTCAATCTCGGATTGATGTATGACAAGCAAGACAAAGATGAGTCTTTCATCTTGGAAGAGCTAGATAGCAAGGATGATCCTATCATCAAAAGACTAACTCTAGAGAACAAGAAGCTCAAGCTAGAGAAAGATCATCTCACCAAGGGGTTAGCCAAGTTCACTAGAGGGAAGGACTGCAAATTGAGCTATTCATGAACACCATCATGAAGATGGACAAAAAGTGGAATTGGTTACAAGGCTCAACAAAGCAAGTTGGTGAAAGCTCAAGCTATTCATGATCAACCAACAAAGTTGTTGGCATCTCTTATACCGCACATGCTAGGTTGTCATCCCTAACACGACATAAGATATGCGGTTATATTTATGATCATGGAACTATAGAAAAATAATAAAGGTTATTCACAAGCGCACATATAAAATACACCCGTTGTAGCATTTCACCCAGAAAGGTTCCAGGTATCATTATTTATAATTCTACCACTCAGAAGACTACTTATCATAACTATGGGGAATAAAATGAGAAAGGAATAATATGGCTAAAAGAATTACAAATATACATACTCTCTCTAGATATGGATCAATCAACTACTTCTATCTTAAATAGGGGTAAAGTAATAATGATAAAGACAAGATAAATAGATAATGATAGGGAATTGATAATTAGAAAGAACTCGTCTAATCAAGTAGGAACTAGGTCAGGAGACATGGTTAGAGATTTAATTCCTAGGTTATATCCTATCTATCAAGTCTGAGAGTTCCTATTCTACTCTTTATCATTTATAGCATAATAAATCTTCCATTTAAACATTACTTCAGGGAATTCAAGAATAGAACAATTCATCCCTAAGCAACCGGGTTCTACATGTCCTAGATTTGGGGAGTGGACTACAGAGGACACAACAAAGCTATACAAGTCACCTTCACGATCTACCACATGGCGCGGAAAATAGGGTGCATTCGTAGGTAAATATAATCTAGACACCATGCCTACATTACTTCTACCACCTAATTCAATCTGGAGTTGAACTAAGCGCTCTACGAACATATGCATAAACTTCATACGGATCATGACTATATCAAAGATAGAACTAGAATAAACTAAGAACAAAATAAATGAGAACACATAATGATATTATTGAAGTAGCATAAAGTCATAATTACAAGATACAAGGCAAAGTTACCAAATGTCCTAATGTTGATCCAAAACCCTAAGTTGCCACCATCGAGCCACCTTAGCCACCAGAGCTATGCCTCAACTCTACTTGTATCTAGCTAAACCTAAACCTAAACTTGAAGTAGAGCTCTAAACTTCTAATTGGAAACCCTAACCCTCTAACAGATCTGAACTGAATGAGAATTGAATGATAATACCCCCTGGGGAGGTCTGCCCCTTCTTTTATAGTCCGATGGGATGCACTGTGGCCCTTGGATCAAACCGACTTCAATCAAGGGTGTAGATGCAAAATAGGGTACGGGGAGGAGCCACTGTGTGAAGCAGAGGAGGATGCTAGGTGGGCCCACGCTGACCAGCCCCACTTGTCATGGGTTGGCTGCCGCCTTCATTCCCGTGTCTTCCCATGTCCTCTAGAAGCTTCCCGTCAATTCTTGCGTGATTCCGACATGATTTGGTTCGGGTCCTTATCCTTATCCTCTCAGACTTCTCTGTTTAAATCCCTGAAAACATAGAATTTCACCAAGCTATGGAAATTGTTATGTTAGTCCCTGTAAACTCTTGCTTGGTGATGTCTCCGGTGTCTTCTAAAAGATTCTTGGTTGTATTAATGTAGGACTCTTCCTTTGGGTCTCCAATTATGTCAAATGATAGGTCTGTTTCGATCGTCTCGTCGAGCTCTTCGCAATGGTGTGCTTTGTTTCATGGTTTTAGATACTTTTTTGTAGCAAAATATGGATAATCTACAAAACAAGTGAGAACAACACAACTCATGGAACTTGTTAGAGTTAAACCCTACAACTATGCACTAATAACTCTTTTCCCATTACATCATGCATTAATTGATGGTATAATGTTGATGTTAAGAACTGTCAACAAAAGCCCAAGCCAAAGAGATGCTTTGAGTGTGGACAAGAAGGTCACTTTGCTCATGAGTGTGAGACACCACTACCACCGATGGTATTTTTAACATCACTTCATATTAAGTTGTCATCCCTAATATGATGCCAAAAACCAAGGATAAAAATAATCTACACGCAATGACTCTAAATAGAATATATCTGCAAGCGCACACATAATTATGTCGCTGTAGCATTTCACCCGAGAAGTGTTCCGAGTATCGTTGATTTATTTTATGCCAAAAGGATAAAACAACATTCTATTCATTAGGCTTAGGTAATCTTATAAGGACTAAAGAAATTATAATTATGCAAATCTATCACAGCCAATAGTACTAATGCTTTAGTGATAACTAGTCAACAGTATGATAAATGATAATTGAGTAAATGAAGTAAATGGTATTCCAGAGATAGAAAATAAAGACTCACTATTGTAGCAAGGCAATCTTGAGATTCTAGTAAAATAAACCTATGTAATTACTAATAAAAAGTCTAGCCTACGCCATACTACACATCTTGAGATTCAGTAAAATAAACCTATGTATGATAAACTTAGAAAATATCATAAGGAGTATCAACTAAGGAGGATATTAAGACACAAGGGTCACCTCCTTCGCGACCGCGCTCGGCTAGTCCTACGTACGGGGGGTGGACTATAGAGGAACCAACGAAACTGTCACCTACGCAGACAACCACACGACCTGGCACATTAGGGTGCTTCCGTAGGTATACAATATATCTAGACACCACATCTACATAATGCGCACCACCTGACTCACTCGAGTACTGAATCAGACGCTTTACGATCATAAAATGATAATCATCATAAACCACATCTATATCGAATATGCAACTAGTATAAATTAAGAACTGAATAAATAGCAATATATTAAAGTAGAGAAAAGTCATAATGAAATACAAGATAATATTATCAATTTCTAGAAGATAGATCTAGAATCCCGAGCAGAGCGCCCGATCTCTACTTGAACCTCGCAAGATGCCTATACTAAGAACTTGATGAACTAGAGCTCTACTTCTAATCTCTGGAAACCCTAACTTCTGACTACTCTTGACAAATGAAGCAGGAGGAATGAATTGAATCTGGGGTGCTTTTGGGAGGGGGTCTGCCCCTCTATTTATAGCGAGGTGGAGTGCACGTACGCCGTAGGATCAAACCAACTTAACCAAGGGCCAAGATGCATCAAGAGAGGTGGTGGAGGAAGCTTCCGAAAGGGGGGAGCAAACCCTAGCCATATGGGGCTAGGCTACACCAGGGTGGGGCTGGCCGGCCCCACCTGGTGGCCTCTGCCGGTCCTGTTGCTTCGGGTGTCTTCTAGAGTCTTCCTGACCCTGTTGGCGGTGTTGTTGCGTCGCTGATAAGTTTCATGTTTATTTTGCACTTGAATCCCTCTTTTCAGCTCTCTGTGAAATAAACCCTAGAAAATACAGAATATGCAAAACTCATGGAAATTGTCAGTTTAAACCCTAGAGTAATGTGTTTTCATGTTTTTCTCTGGGTCTAAAGTTCTAATAAAAGTTGAAGTTATCGACCGTCAACAATACCCCCAAGCTAAGTCTTTGCTAGTCCCTTAGCAAAGTTGACTTGAAATAATACTTCTAGGGTCTCTCTTGTTTAATTCCAACAAATACTTGAGCATTGAATTTTAAAATTCTTCTCTAGATTACAGTTCATCAATCTATCTTTCAAACTTATCCTTATTCCTTTCAGCGTGGGGCTCTTCAACTTTAATTAAATCTTAGGTGATTGAAAGATAGAATAAGCAAACAAGCACTGCATATATTTTATTCTTCGTTCATGCACCACTCCAGAGGTTTTATTCATTATTTTGAAAACCATGAGAGTTTACTAATAAGCTTGTAGTGGACTACTAAGCTATACATCATAATTGAATGTGCTAGTGATTTAAATTATATTTTCAAACTCTTATGCACTATTCTCTCCTTTCTGTCTTTTGAGAAGTGTGGGCTATCTCCCCAACGGATACTTTTTGTACCCATTTTTCTCTCTCAGGCGGGTGTCTTTGCACCCCCTTGTTTTACTCTCTTTCTTTTAATTGGGCACATATCCTTTTGGTATGGCATCTTTTGGGCTCATACTTCTCTGGTATGGCATCTTTTAATTTTATAGTCCACATCCTCTTTTAGACTTCTAAGAGAGAACTTGTTACATAGAGTAAAAACCCTTTTTATGCTTGTGGATTCAATCATGAATGTATAACAAAATAGTCTACTCAGATCGTATTAGCAAGATGAATTATCAAATGGATTGATTTAATTCTTGCAAAATATCTAGAGCTTAGCTATCACTCAGAATGAAACATATACTAGCTCAAACCTTTTTATATCATATCTGCCAATTACTTAGACTGAATCACAAGTTTTATGCTACCCACAGATATCAGGTTTCACAATAAATTATCCGGGTAGATAAACTGCATATAATTCAAAAGAGAATTTTAAATTCTAGTACTAAGTAATTGCAGATTTTAATTGCTCTCTCTTTTTTTATTTTATTTTTTTGCATAAATATTTTTTTGAATAAATAGCAAAATTAAAGGCAAATTCTAAGTACTCTAATTTAATGATAAAATTTAAATACTGAGATAAACGATAGAATATTTACAGAAGTGAAAAGGTACTCACCTTGTGGGGGCTCTCCCCCAATCTGCATGTTGCCAAGCTCAATACTGTGGTGGAGTTGGTGGTGGGTATCCCATCTGCTCTATCAGGTACTCTAGTCCAGTCTGCATGTGCTGCTATCTCTCATATAGCTGTTTGAACTGTTGGTCCACCTAGTGCTGCCACTGCTCCTGCTGCTGAAACCTATCATCAATGTGATGTTGCCACTGCTCGTGTCGGTGCAAGATATCATTCATCGTCTGCTGTCCCTGCTGAAGGTTAGTGAGATGCAAGGATATGGCAGTGTAATCATTAATAGGAGTCCCAAAGTGCTATTCAGGTGGCGGCATGTAGTCATTTGTTGGTGGTACATGGAATGGGTACAGTCTACCAGTAGCGTGGTCCGTATTTCTACGCACAGAAAATAATGTACGGCCCCTCTAAAAATCTTGTATGGTGTTATCTAGCTCCTGTATAGGGAATGTTCCCCATCCTGTGGATGTAGACGGCTCTCCTTGCTCATATGTGGCTTGGTCCTTCCATCCAGAGTGGGTAGACCATGGCTGATGTGGTTTATGTGAAGCACCTGGATCATCAAAGTTAGTGTAATAAAAATGAGCTGGACCCGATGGTGCTGGGTCAGCCCTAGTATAGACAGTTCTGGGCACCCTGCTGATGCGTGCTGATGGACACCTGAGAATGTTAGTATTTTCTGAGAAAGTAAAACTATTAACAGAATAAATTCTCAGTTTCCGGTCACGCAGCTCGTACTCATTGCATTATTTCTTATAAATTATGATTACTTTATTGCCACGTCGTTTCAGCATATGAGCACAAAAGAAAAAATCATATCCATTAATTCTACGGTCATGAGAAATAAATGTGAGTGTAGCTTTTGACAATAAATCTAAACTCGTAGCTAAACGTGTGATCCAGGATGTGAAAGAAATAATGCATTTTCTCATGGTAGGTACGGTTTAGTAGCTCAATATTAATTTTACAAGTGATGCTTTTCTCTTCTTAATCATGATGTATAATAAATGCAACTCATCCTGTCTGATAGTGTTTAATTCCTCTCTAGGAAAGAAAGTAAAAGCTAGCCATTTAAGCATAAACCTTAGTGTAGGATGGTGGACTTCCTCATTGGTATATTTTTGTTTACGTTCGGGTTGCTTAGCAGTGATGTTCTCCCAAAAATCATCTTTATTAACATCTTTAAGAACAACAACTATATTTACTATACACTGATCCAAAAATTCTAATGTTATACTAATAGTTTTTCATGTGAGAGTGAAAGGCTTGTTGAACATCCTAAAGAAACATTATCATCATTGTTGACACTTACTAACACCACTTAGATACTAGGTTGTCATCCCCAGCATGGTGCCAGAGAGTACAAAGGTATTTATGAATGTAAATGCTCTCTAGAAAATAATATATTCTATCCGCAAGCACACAGATGAAACACCTCATTATAGCATTTCACCAGCAAAGTATTCCAGGTATCGTTATTTATAATTTTGCTTAAGAGAACAATGGAGATGAAGATAAGGATAATCTGATAGAAGGTCTGCATGGTAGAAGGTCTGCATAAGTAACCATCTGGCCATTCCATGGTGAGGACAATCTGATATGTATCCTTGAAAACGCTCCCATGCTTCTGGAATGGTTTCTGTCTTCTGCTGTTGGAAACTGACAATATTTCTTCTTAAGGCAGCTGTTTTGCCTATAGGGAAAAACTTTGATAGAAAGGCATCTGACAAGTTCGTACAGTTGTTGATGTTATCTTGATGAGTGTAGAACCACTTCCTTGCTTTCCCTTCTAGTGAGACTGGAAAAAGGCGAAGTAGTATGACGTCTTTGTCAACTGCGTTGATGCGGATTGTGCTTCCGATCTCTAAGAAATTCTGCAAGTGTGCACTAGTATCTTCATGTGCCTTTCCACTGAATTGTGTAGCTTGTACCAAATTGATGAGGCTTGACTTGAGCTCAAACTCGGGTGCTCCTTCTTCTACTGCAAATCTTGGACCAGTTGGAATATTCTCAAGACTTGGAGCAGAGAATTCTTGCAAGGTCTTTTGTGTCATAGCTTCAGCAATTGGTAGGTAGCTTCTTCTTTCTTTCTTGATTGCTTTGGTTCTGATGATGAAGAGTTGAATGTACCAAATTCAATCCTGATAGACCCTATATAAAAATATAAACATAGAAAAACAACAGAGTGAACCTACCAAAGCAGAGGTGCCTTGTTATGATTTCTCACTTAGTAGCTGTTTTATGCAATTATTTCTCTATAGTCTAGTCTAATATTTTATGTGAATAACCTTGACTGACTTCCTGACTTTCCTTACCGCTCCTATGTGTTTCCCTTTTGCTCCCCGACAACGGCGCCAGAAATGCTTGTTGACACTTACTAACACCACTTAGATACTAGGTTGTCATCCCAGCATGGTGCCAGAGTGTACAAAGGTATTTATGAATGTAAATGCTCTCTAGAAAATAATCTATTCTATCCGCAAGCACACAGATAAAACACCTCATTGTAGCATTTCACCAGGAAAGTATTCTAGGTATCGTTATTTATAATTTTGCTTAAGAGAACGATGAAGATGAAGATAAGGATAAAATCTATCAGGGCATAGACTAGAGATAAACTTGCAAGAACATGATTACTAATGAGGAACTCGTCACACAGTCACTTACTTCGGTAGGGGGTAAGCCATAATAATAATGATAATGAAATATAAGCTCATGGGTAATTAACACAGCGATTAGAAAATAGACTACTCCTCATATATGTAAGGTGACGTCGGATTAGATAGAGAATGGATTCTAAGTTATCTACTATCTACCAAGTCACAATCTACTCTTGTTATCTACAAGATCATATATAGCATAAAAGACTCTTTATTCATGTATAAGGAACATTGCTAAAGTAAATCAGAACATCGCAAGACTTACTCCGCAATACAAATTCTGCCAGTCCTATCAACGGAGGGTGGACTATATAAGAATCAACGAAGCTGTCACTATCGCGAACTACCACACGACCCGGCCAATAGGATACATTTGCAGGTAAATAACATCTAAGCACCACGCCCACATGTGATCTACCACTTAACTCCCGCGCGTCAAGAGCTAAGCGCTTTGCAAACTTATACATAAACTCATTATCAATCATAACTATATCAAATATAGAACTAGAGCAAACTAAGAACATAATAAATAGAGACATAATGCAATTAGAATAAAGTAGTAGAGAAAGATATGAAATAATAGCAATCTTTATTAACGAAGATCTGAATCCAGAGCGCTAGGCTCTACTTCTCTAATTCTATCTAATCAACCCTCTAAAACTTGAAGGATTAGGGAGTAGCTAATTCTAGTTCTCTGTGGGAGAGAAGTTCTAAACCCTAACTTTGATGGCTTCCTCTGATAATGATTTCTCCTCCCTCCCCTAGGGTGGAGAGGCCTTGATTATATAGTCCCCTCAAGTGAATTTGGGCCGTCGGATCCAACCGACATTGATCGCACGGTTTTCGTTGATCCTTTAGGTCGGTGGAGCATAATCTGCGAAGTTGAACGTGATTGGCCCCGAGGCCAGGGCGGGCGCCCAAGGGGGGAGGGTGGGTGCCCTGCCTCGGAGCCCGTCCGGTCTCCCGTTCGTTGCCGTGGCTTCTGGACTCTTCTAGATTAAGGAAAATTGCGCGGTACATAATTATCTCGTTGTAAACATGACATGTGGGCCTTCTCTCCATATTTCCTGATAACCCCCTACAGAAATAGACAAACACCAAAGCTCATGGAATTCTGTCAGATAAAACCCTAATTCTAGATGTTTGGTGCATATTGATCCTTTTCCATGTTTAGTTGATGGTTAAATTTAGTACTTAAGGTCCGTCAACAAACTCCCCCAAGCTTTAGATAAAACCCTAATTCTAGATGTTTGGTGCATATTGATCCTTTTCCATGTTTAGTTGATGGTTAAATTTAGTACTTAAGGACCGTCAACAAACTCCCCCAAGCTTACCCTTTGCTCGTCCCTGAGCAAACAGCTAAACTCAGATGGATCAGGAGTTGCTTCAATGTTTTCTTTCCTCACAGGCACACATGCTTTTACATAAAAATTCTTCCAGATAAGAGTGAAGTGTCATGGAGCTTAGTACCTACACTTAAGTCAAGCACTATTCCTCCTGTCTATACTTCACCTTTGTTCTGGAGTTTTGCATAAGTTTTCAAAAATAAAATTCAGAGTTCCCAACAATGATTATCTCAAGTCTCTCTATATGTGGTATTTGTGGATCCTTACCAAAAATGTTACTTACCTATAGCTAATGGAATATTTAAGTGGAGCTCATAGGAGTGAAAAACAGCTCATACATATGTTGTCTAATTGAGCCATGGATCCAAAGGAACTCAGCATATAATTAAATCAAGATGTGCATGTGTGGTGGAGTAAATGATAGTAATGGTAAAAATGTATAAGTGATAATAAAGCTTACTCCTCATTGCTCCTCATATTGCTATCTCTCCTTTTTAATCTTTGCTTTGGGAGAACATGGGCTATCTTTTTCTTCTTTTTTTAGGTGGGTAGTAAATACCCCTAATTCTACTGTTGAACACTTGTCAATTTTTTCTGCTCAGGTGGGCATCTTTGTACCCCTAATTCTACTCCGGACACTTGTCCATTTTTACCTCTCGTCTCACTCTTTTTTTTCTTTTTCGAGGTTCCGGGCACTTGCCCCTTTTTATTTCCTCGCATATTTTTGCATAACCCATGCCTCTTCTGCATTGAATCTTTTTAAAGAGAGAGAATAACAACACTTGGGATAGTGAGTGATAATATTTTTAGCAATTTTAATGAATGGTGGTGGATGGTGTAGTAGATGTGTGCTAATGAATATCTTAATTTAACCACATGAAAAGCTCCTAAGGGTCTATACAGCTCGATCAAACTCAATGTGAATATAAGTAAAAGATATAGAAATTGTAGCAAGTATGGCTGTGGTAGGGATTTTGTCATGCTAGGAACTCATCATGTAATTTGCAAGTTTTCAAAATAAATCTCCAGAACTTAGTGTAGTAGGAACAAGATAAACAGTAACCCAAACTTTATATCATGCCTTTCTCTTAGCTAGACTTTAGTTTTAGGTTCATGCTTCCCATAGGTAATAATTTTTAGTTTTAGTAATTCCTGGAAGAACTTTAATATAAAAGCTAGGTACTTGAAAGTAAACAAACAGAGCAACTGTTCATCATTTCCATCATGCATCTTTTTGGTCTTTTTATTATTATTTTTTTTGTTTTCATGTTTATAAAATGCAGTAAATTAAAGCAAGAAAATATTTATTGGGTTTTCTAAGTTTTTCTTTTTAAGATAAAATAAAACACTAAAACCGAAAAGAATAAATAAGAAGAGCAAATAAAAACTTACTTGATAAAGTGGGGATAAACTCCCCCAAGCTGGATGTGGTTGTCGGTCTTACCCAATGTTCTAGAATCGCATCATGGTGGTGATGTTGTCGTTCATTGTCGTGGTGTCTTGTCTCAGTTTTTGTACTGCAGTGGTGTGGTCCTGGTTCCACTTTTGTTGTTGTTCTAGGAGTCGTCCATGTTCCGCTTGCGTATTCTGGATGTCGAGGAGGGTGTTGTCGGTACGGGTGAAGAAGGCGCCGGCCTCTTGGTAGTAGTCGTTCATGAAAGCATAAGAGGCGTCGGAGTACCGTCCTGCATCGAATTGGGGTGAGGGTCTGGACCCTGAAGCTCCATATGGATCAGTGGAGTACCTACCTGTATGGAAAGGCGGGTTTGTCCACTGGTTATCTTGGCTCTCCGGCCATGTCTCCTGTGTTGGCTCTTGTGGTTGAGCATGTCGAACCCATGGGTCCCTAAGGACCCGGGGGTTGTAGTCGCAATAATGCAGGTGCGTTGCTTCTTCCGACCCGAGATCAGCTCCATACCAGGTGTGTTCTTGATGGGTGGTCATCCTTTCAGATGCCACTCATTGTGGAACTCTCTGGTTTACCAGTGTCACTGCAATCTCAATCAAATAATTTTGAACAACATAGAGGCCAAGGTTCGGGTTAGGTAACCAAATCTTGCCTTTATTATCATATAACATATACATTATGTTTCCCTCTTTTTTCAACATCTGAGTTTGCCTAAATGTGTCATAGCCATGATAAATTCGTAACTCGTCAATGAATTCCAATGACGAGTTTTCTAGCAAATGAAGACTAGAGGCTAGACGAGTGATAAGTGAAGTACAACCTACAGGTCCCTGAAGACTAGGTATACTAAGCCAATGAGAAACCAAAAGTGTAATAGGTGAAGTGGGTACTTTATTTATAGCAGCATATAGAAGTTGTAAATCTCCTACTCTTACTTTTCTAATATCATCACGATGGAAAAGATTGTACCCGAGCCATTTGTGGAACATCCTAAGAGTGGGGTGTTCCATGTCGCTGGTTCAGGCTTGGCTATAAAACTCATCTCTAGATATCTCTCTCCAGAACTGGTGTCTCTCAAAATTGGGTAAGTCGGAGTCAATGTCCAGGATGCATCTTGAAGAGAAACCTAGATGGTCGCTCAGTTCTCTCCAAGACAACATAATGTCCTGTTTGAACATCCGAAAAGCGATTCCCCCTCATAATATTGTAAAGTGCAAAGAAATTCAAGGGTGAGAAGATGGGAACCCAACTCAGTTATGTTCCAAAAATTTGTCCATCCCGCCATCTGGAAAATCAAATCGAATTCAGTATCCATACCTGTTTCTTGTAGCAAGATAGGATCAAGAGTGGGGGGTGAATAAAATCCTTGTTCTTTAGCTGCTGGTAAACTTCCTTTTCCCTGTGGGTCTTCAGTCCAAGGTCTCCTATCTTGAGGAGGACCTTGACTTGCTGATCAGATGAAGATGATGGAGCTTGCGGGGGCATCGAGTCAATGCTCATCTCGGACTGGTGCGAGGAGTGTCGGGACGAACTCCTCATACCTATGTTCTTGAAGGCCTTCCCTGCGTTCTTCACCTTCTTGAACATCCTGCAAACAAAAGTTGACACAAACACAACTAGTGGAAAATGTGAGAGAAAAATGTTAGTGGTCAGCTGTCCAAAATGTCAGTAGTCCAGGGGTTAGTCGTTCAAGACAAGTTTTTATTTTGGCAGCACCTCCCCCTAAACAACTTTTACTTCCGCTCTAGGCAGCGGGATCACTACTTACTAGGTGAACCTTACTCTCTCACTCAAAGACTACCAACCTCTCTTCCACTCTTCTCTTCCTCTCTACTCTCCTTCTCACTTCACTACAAGAGCTCCTTCTCTGGAAACTGAAACTTGTGTGGTTTTGTGGGATGCTTGTGTGGTGGAGATGGAGGCAGGAGGTGGAAATTTATAGGAGGAAGGGGGGATAGGGCGGGCGCCCTCTGTAGGTGGGCGGGTGCCCACCTTTGGTGGCCATCCTGGCTGCAACTTTTCTATTCCCTCCTTTGCTTAACTCTTACGTAGAATAATAGTTCATGGGTGGTGGTTGGTCGGTGGAAAAGTGCTGGTGAGTGGAGTTATGATGGTGGATCAAATAATGTGATGGGATGTGTGTGTATGGCATGTGGGACCCAAGGAGTGTGGGTCATGCTTCTAGAAGGTTGCTATAATTAAATATAATGCAGGAAAATCTATGAGAATTGAAACTTATTGAAAAATGATCATGAAAAAAATATTTTTGTGCCTCCACACTAATTACCATAAATATTATTTATATGGGACTTTTCATTATTATAATAATTCTATGAATAAATATGACTAATGCAAGAATTAATTATGCAAGAATTTAAATGATGTGGATAAATACTGATTTACCTCCCGGCGAGGGTTTGGGATTTTTAGGTCCCCCAAGCTGGACCTCCAAATCTTTTAATCTTCTGAATTACCTTCCTCCGGAGATGGTATCTCCAGTGGTTCTTCTTCATGAACTTCCTTCACTGTAGAGTCTCTTTCTAGTGTGGGTTTTAATGTGAAGTGTTCTTCTTTTCCGTTTATGTTGAACTTGATTTCTCCCTTTCCAACGCCAATGTGAGCATTGGCAGTGCTCAGAAATGGCCTTCCAAGGATAATGGACACTTTTGAGTCGGGACTCATGTCCAGTACCACGAAGTCTACTGGCACAAGGAAATCTCTGATCTTGACTGGGATGTTTTTGGTGATGCCCAACGGGTGTCGAACTGATTGATCTGCTAGTTGTAGGCACATTGATGTTGGTTCTAGGGTCGTATGCTCAAGCTTCTCGTAGACTGATGTTGGCATCACACTGACACTTGCTCTGAGATCACAAAGTGCATTGTTGAAGTGTTGGTTTCCGATCGAGCAATCAATTGTGGGGCATCCTGGATCCTTCTTCCTTGGTGGTTTATTGAGGATGGTCGCAGTACATTCTTCTGTCAGCTTGATAACCTCAGTGGTGGACAGTGGTCTCTTTTTGTTAAGAATATCTCTGATGTACTTTGCATATGTGGGTACATGTATGGCATCAAGCAGAGGTATGTTGACATATAATTTCTGAATGACCTCTACAAACTTATCAAACTGCTCATCCAAGTCCTCTATTTCTTCTTGGAAATGGCAAATAGTTGATGTCGTAAAAATCTTTCCTCATTTCTATAGTTCTTGGTGGTTGTAGCAGATCTTCTGCTTCAACTGGGCTTTCTTCTTCTATCACTGTTGGTTGCACTGGTGCTGTTGTTCTTTGTTTCTCTTTTGGATATGGGGGATCCCTAGTGGCTTTGCCTCCCCTAGTAGTTATGTTCTTTACATGCTCAATGTTAGTGGCAACAGGCAATGCAGCAGGTAGCTTTATTAATTTAAGCTCTACCCTTTTATTAAGAGTGTTTTGCTCATCAAAGGCAGTTAATAGAAAATCCATTTTATTGTGTATATCTTTTAGAGATGATTCATTTGTATCTAGCCTTTGTTTAACTTCATCATTATTTTTTGTTTGTTGAGCAATTATCTCTTTTAATGAAAGTTGCTTGAAAGTGTTACCTGAATTCATACCTTTGCTACTGGGTTGACTCGAAGTAGGTTGATATTTGTATGCTGTCTCAATGGCCCTTTGATCTTCTTTGAACTTGGCCCTCTGGTCAATCCATTGGAGCAAATTTTTCATCTTGGTTGATTGTGCATTTACTTCTTCTGGTATTTCTTCAGTTTGATGACATTGTTGAGATTCATCTTGGAACCAACTTTGGTTTTCTACTATCTTATCCAAAAGTATCTCTGCTTTTCAAATTGTAAGCTCCAAGAATGATCCCTTAGCAGATGCATCTAGGCACTCACAAGCCTTCTGGGTTAATCCATGGTAGAAGGTCAGCATAAGTAACCATCTGGCCATTCCATGGTGAGGACAATCTGATATGTATCCTTGAAAACGCTCCCATGCTTCTAGAATGGTTTCTGTCTTCTGCTGTTGGAAACTGACAATATTTCTTCTTAAGGCAGCTGTTTTGCCTATAGGGAAAAACTTTGATAGAAAGGCATCTGACAAGTTCGTCCAGTTGTTGATGTTATCTTGATGAGTGTAGAACCACTTCCTTACTTTCCCTTCTAGTGAGAATGGAAAAAGGCGAAGTAGTATGACATCTTTGTCAACTCCGTCGATTCAGATTGTGCTTCCAATCTCTAAGAAATTCTGCAAGTGTGCACTAGCATCTTCATGTGCCTTTCCACTGAATTGTGTAGCTTGTACCAAATTGATGAGGCTTGACTTGAGCTCAAACTCGGGTGCTCCTTCTACTGCAAATCTTGGACCAGTTGGAATGTTCTCAAGACTTGGAGCAGAGAATTCTTGCAAGGTCTTTTGTGCCATAGCTTCAACAATTGGTAGGTAGCTTCTTCTTTCTTTCTTGATTGCTTTGGTTCTGATGATGAAGAGTTGAATGTACCAAAGTCAATCCTGATATACCCTGTATAAAAATATAAACATAGAAAAGCAACAGGGTGAACCTGCCAAAGCAGAGGTGCCTTGTTATGATTTCTCACTTAGTAGCTGTTTTATGCAATTATTTCTCCATAGTCTAGTCTAATATTTTATGTGAATAACCTTGACTGACTTCCTGACTTTCCTTACAGCTCCTATGTGCTTCCCTTTTGCTCCCCGGCAACGGCGCCAGAAATGCTTGTTGACACTTACTAACACCACTTAGATACTAGGTTGTCATCCCCAGCATGGTGCCAAAGTGTACAAAGGTATTTATGAATGTAAAGGCTCTCTAGAAAATAATCTATTCTATCCGCAAGCGCACAGATAAAACACCTCATTGTAGCATTTCACCAGGAAAGTATTCTAGGTATCGTTATTTATAATTTTGCTTAAGAGAACAATGGAGATGAAGATAAGGATAAAATCTATCAAGGCATAGACTAGAGATAAACTTGCAAGAACATGATTTCTAATGAGGAACTCGTCACACAGTCACTTACTTCGACAGGGGGTAAGCCATAATAATAATGATAATGAAATATAAGCTCATGGGTAATTAACACAGCGATTAGAAAATAGACTACTCCTCATATATGTAAGGTGACGTCGGATTAGCTAGAGAATGGATTCTAAGTTATCTACTATCTACTAAGTCATGATCTACTCTAGTTATGTACAATATCATATATAGCATAAAAGACTCTTTATTCATGTATAAAGAACATTGCTAAAGTAAATCAGAACATCGCAAGACTTACTCCGCAATACAAATTTTGCCAGTCCTATCAACGGAGGGTGGACTATATAAGAATCAACAAAGCTGTCACTATCGCGAACTACCACACGGCCCGGCCAATAGGATACATTTGCAGGTAAATATCATCTAAGCACCACGCCCACATTTGATCTACCACTTAACTCCCGCGTGTCAAGAGCTAAGCGCTTTGCAAACTTATACATAAACTCATTATCAATCATAACTATATCAAATATAGAACTAGAGCAAACTAAGAACATAATAAATAGAGACATAATGCAATTAGAATAAAGTAGTAGAGAAAGATATGAAATAATACCAATCTTTATTAACGAAGATCTGAGTCCAGAGCGCTAGGCTCTACTTCTCTAATTCTATCTAATCAACCCTCTAAAACTTGAAGGATTAGGGAGTAGCTAATTCTAATTCTCTATGGCAGAGAAGTTCTAAACCCTAACTTTGATGGCTTCCTCTGATAATGATTTCTCCTCCCTCCCCCTGGGGTGGAGAGGCCTTGATTATATAGTCCCCTCAAGTGAATTTGGGCCGTCGGATCAAACCGACATTGATCGCACGGTTTTCATTGATCCTTTAGGTTGGTGGAGCATAATCGCGAAGTTGAACATGATTGGCCCCGAGGCTAGGGCGGGCGCCCTGCCCCCGAGCCCGTCCGGTCTCCCGTTCGTTCCCGTGGCTTCTGGACTCTTCTAGATTAAGGAAAATTGCACGGCACGTAATTACCTCGTTGTAAACATGACATGTGGGCCTTCTCTCCATATTTTCTGATAACCCCTTGCAGAAATAGACAAACACCAAAGCTCGTGGAATTCTGTCAGATAAACCCTAATTCTAGATGTTTGGTGCATATTGATCCTTTTCCATGTTTAGTTGATGGTTAAATTTAGTACTTAAGGACCATCAACAATCATCAAAGTCTAGGGAGCTAATAAATTCTATAGTGAGTAATTTGCTACCCTATTTAGTGATTTTCCACGCATCTTCCCATCCAATCATTCTAAAAATCAGCTCAAACTCGGAATCCATTCTAGTTTCATGGAGCAAAGCATTGTCAAATATTGGTGTATGAGTAAACTCCTTTGTTTTTACCACATTTAATATCTCAACTTGAGGCCTAAGTGGTAATGAAATTTGATTAAGGTTTGTTAATTCATACCTCTCTTCCCGTTGGGAAGAGGATGACGGGGTGTGATTCTTGGGAGGTGATGGAGGATCGATGTTCATTCTGGAACCGGTATGCGAAGGTGCTTGAGATGATGAACGGCTTCGGGTGCTGCGAAAGGAAAGTGTTCCGCTAATGCTCCTGAGTGCATCTCCAACTTTTTGATTCATCCTGTCTAAATAACATGAAGAACACGAAGAACAAAGAAAGAACAACAAGAACACAAGAACTCAAAGATTAGTGAAACAAAAGAGAGAGGGGAGGAGGTTTCCACTTGATGCACTTGATCTTTCTTTTCTTCTCTAATTAAGTGTGGTAATTGGAGGAATGGAGTTCATATTTGTCACTGGCCATGGAGCATGGCTCTCTGGACTTAAGAATGGAAGAGGAGAGAATGAGTGAAGAGAGAGAGGGAGAGGAAGAAGGGGGGCACCGACCGGCGTTGGTGTGGGGCCGGCCGGCCCCACCTTGGCCCCTTTGGCCCTCTACTTTGGACATGATGACAACATGCATGTCTGAAGTGTTTTGGTGTATGTGTGTCCTTCCCTATGCGTGAATGAGTGAGTGGGGTGAGAAAAGAGTAAAGGAATGCATGTGATTAAAGAAAATGGAGTGTAGTGATAATTGGTGGGTGGTGATGTGATGTGAGGTGACTTGATGTGATATGTGTGGGTCCCACATGTCTCCTGTATTTATACCGTATAATGACACAAGGATGAAAAACTAAAATACTTTTATGAATCTATAAAAAATAGAATTTTAATGACATTATTTTTATAATTTTCTGCTGCCACAGTAAATTTTACTGACGGGGTTGTCATGCTCTGTTAGTAGTAATCACATGGGGCTTTAAACTCTAATTATGAGATGCTTATTTTTATTTCCTTTTAGTAATGCAACTTGTGAAAATAAATATGCTAAAATAAATGCGAGAATTTAAATTACTGATAACTACCGAGTTACCTCCCGACGAAGATTCGGGATTTTTAAGTGCACCGACTTGGACTTCTCCAGTTGAACTATTCTTTATGATTGTTCTCCACTGTTGGAGATGTTGATGCATCTTGTTCTTCTTGATCCTTCAGAGTCTTGCATTGCTCGGGTCTTGGCCTGAATGCGAATCGCTCTTCTTGCCCATTAATGGTGAATATTATTTCTCCAGCTCCAATGTTGATGGTTGCATTTGTAGTGTTTAGGAATGGTTGCTCAAGTATAAGAGGAATCTTCCTCTCTTCCTGGATGTCAAGTACCATAAAATCTACAAGAATGAAAAAGTCACGGATTTTTATCAGAATATTTTCTGCTATCTCTGCAGTGTAGCAGACTGATTGGTCAGCTAGTTGCAAGCACATTGTTGTAGGAGTGAGCATGGAATAGTTGAGTTTGTCAAAGACTGTCTTGGGCATGACGCTGACGCTTGCTCCAAGATCACATAAGGCGTTCTCGAACATCTTGTTGCCAATAGAGCAATCTATAGTGGGACATCCTCAGTCCTTCTGCTTGATGGGGGAAGAACGTAGATTGCTTCACTATACGCCTCTGTTAGCTTGATGACTTTAGTCGAGGGGAGTGGTCCCTTATTGTTGAGGATGGCCCGAAAGTACTTTGCATATGTGGGTACCTGCATAGCATCTAACAATGGATTGTTGACATATAATTTCTGAATGATATCTACAAACTTACTAAACCGATCGTCAGTGGTGATACTCCTCCTCCTTTGTGGGAAAGGTAGGACAGTAGTATCATGGAAGTCTTGCATTAATTTGGGCTCTTGTGGATCAACTGGTGGTGAAGATGCTTCAACTTCTTTTTCTTTATTGTTCTCTCCAGCTTCTTTGTCTACCTGCATTGAATGTGAAGGTCTACGCGCCCCTTCTGGGTAGGGTGGATCACGTGTAACCTTACCTCCTCTAGTAGATATTCCTTTAATCTGTTCATGGTTAGTGGCAAACAAAGTAGAAGCTAGATGTGTAATATGTGATTCTATCTTTTTATTGAACATTATTTGCTCTTTAACTGCTAGAGAGAAATTGTCCAATTTTGAATTAATTCCTTCTAACATTTAATCATTAAAAGCAAGCTTCTTATAAATACTCTCCATAATTCTAGCTTGTTCTAATATTAATTCTCTCAAGCGTGGTTGTCTTTGATTTGAATTGTAATCACTTTGATACTTACCTTGGCTTGTTGCCTGAGGTTGACTCCATCCTTGTTTCTTGGTGATTGCATTGATATCTTCTTCATGTTGATCTTGAGAATTGAATGCATCTTGAATGGCTTGACGATTTCTTTTATAATTATCCCTCTGCTCTAGCCAGCTCAATAATACATCCATCTTGGTTGATAGTGCACACAACTCCTCTAGAACTTCCTCACTTTCATGGCATGTCTAGGTGTTGAATGTCCAATTCTGATTTTCTGCTATCTTTGCCATAATAGCTTCAGCTTTTCTAAGGGTGAATGACATGAATGATCCTTCAGCAGTGGCATCCAATTGCTCACATGACCTTTGAGTGAGTCCATGATAGAATGTTTGCATGAGCAACCACTACTCCATTCCATGATGCAGGCAGTCTGATATGTATCCTTGAAAACGCTCCCATGCTTCTGGAATAGGTTCACCTTTGTGCTGATGAAATTCTAAAAGCTACTCTCGTAAGATATTTGTTCAGCCTATTGGGAAAAACTTCTCTAGGAAAGCTTCCGAACATTCAATCCATGTCTTGAATTGATCTTTACTCTGGTAAAACCACTGCTTCACTCTTCCCTCTAATGAGAAAGGAAACAAACGAAGTAGCACAACATCTTGAGGAATGCCTTGAATGTCAATGGTATTGCCAATTTCCAGAAAATTCTGCAAATGGGCAATGGCATTGTTGGCATTTCTTAGCGTCACTACTAAAGATAGACTATAAATCCATCATTAGCAATGGCACCAGAAATGTCGGGTGTTGGTATACCATAACTATCGTTACGTCAGAGAGATAACCCAAGGCCTTTAACGGCGCCGGCCTTAGCAGTGCAGTCTGGTAACAATAATTAGGAATGCCGGATTGGCCATCCTAACCATCCTTACTTATGATATGCAAAGCTGTAGCACGACGCCAGATAAATGCACAGAGTTTACAATCTTAAGTAATGGTACTTAGGTACGCCAATCAATAGTTCATGAGTATAAAGAATAAAAGTGCAAGCGAACAAAACTATCATTGTAGCATTTCAACCCATGAGTATTCAAGGGTTATCGTATTTAATCCCGTAGGAGGGCGTAACAAATGCATCTAGTTTCGTTTGTAGCATGATCACTTACAGAGATGCATAGGTAGACATAGTCTAATCAGGGGTCATGGCAGGCTCTTAAAATATGGATAGTGGACACACTCATCGGGGCAACCTCAAGGAATAAAGAGAAAATAAGGAAATAAAAGAAATAAAGAACAACTACTTGAGCCGGCATTGATCTTATATAACTATGCAAAGAATTTTTAGTAGAACATCTAATCAATATAACTAGAGTTAGAACTAAGTCTGAAGCTCTGGGGAGATCCCAGCAGCTAGACATCTAGCCGATAGGGACTTTAAAGAACTCCTACCGGAATACCTGATCGTGGGGGAATACCAGGGACGACAGGGCTGTCACTACCCTGCCACCTACCCCTCTACCCGAAAGATACCCGCGCATCCGCTGATCTCCGCATACCCGAGCACCTGGCCCATGTAATTGGAAATGCCTCCTAGCCTCCCAGGACCCCAACCCTTCGGATTGACAAGCTCGGCTAAGAGTGGCCATCACAGCCCAACAAACCGTTAGCCCAATCTTAATCCTTTGTCTATTCATACTAATTTGATGAATGATGAAGAACAATGATGAACACATCAAGAACATAGCACAAGAACTAAGAACTAGTTCATATGCTATGAACAAGATATGAACACAACTATACACTAATTCAATTGCATAATCATATAAATAAGATAAGAACTTGCTCATTGAGGAGAACTGAATTGTATTCATACCAAGAAGCTCTAAGATCCTCCAAGGAGACAAGCTCTCCTTGCTAGCTTTACCTTGCTCTACTACTGAATCTAAACTAAAGAACAAGTGTAGAAATGTGAGGTGTATTGCTCCAAATGATGGTGTGTGTGTTGAATGGTGTGGAGCCATATATTTATAACCCAACAAGGACGGTTCATGGCGATCTAAATTTGGTAGGATGTGAAACCGCCCTATGCATACCGCCATGCAATCGCCTAAAAAAGGTGGGACCGAGTTGCCGCCACGGGGTGCGGCCGCACCACTGGTGGGCCCCCTGGCCACCGCCTTTGCGTGGTCGGTTCGTCTCTGGGCTTTGATCCTTCCTGTGGTTACGAATGGATCCAGTTCAGTGTTTTGGTGGGCTTTTCCATTTATCTTTGATTTGTGCCTTTTCTGAATACGCTTTCTTGAAGTGCGCTTTCTCGTGTCTTTTGCGCCTTTCCACGTGTCATACCTGAAATTGATATTTGCAACAAAACTTGTGGAAAGGTTAGTTCAAAGCCCTACCATCTATTTATTCTATTTATTAAAATGTTGTTTATAATTATAAGATAAGGGGTACCAACAACTCCGCCACACTTGGTCCTTTGCTCGTCCTCGAGTGAAGGCACTAAAGACCAAATGGGTTCATCTTCCTTGTCAAAAGAATCTGCATACAGGTTATTCCCAGCTTCACCTAGATTTATGAACTTCAAAGTGTCTACCAAGCTATCTTGGGTAATTGAAACATGGAACAGCCTAGATTCAAATCCTCTTACATAGTCCATGCGCAGAAACTTGGGGTTTTGCAAGATTTTGAAAAATAAAGATAGCATATGTTTCTTGAATGATTTTCTCAAGTCCCTCCTAATATGTGAGTGGTTCCTTACCAAGGCATAAAGAGTTGATGCATTCTTTTTTATCATCCTAGTTCTAAAAGGCTTATCTGGAGTTTTGGGTAGGTATGATGGTGGAACTTACTTACTCTGCATATGTTGTCGAGTCAAACCTAGGACCATACCGGAGGGAGTGCGCCATACCCTTAGATCAGAATGTGCAAGTGTGTGGAATTTTTGGTGGAATCCTATCACTACTTTTATTGCAACATTCCTTGCATCAAGACTCTCTTTTGAAATGAGATGAAAAAATTGAGAGGATATGGGCTATAACACAATTTTTTTTTTATTTTTTTGGTCGGGTATGAATCTTTCCCCGTTTTTCCCCTTTGGCTTTTTCTCAAAATAATTATATATATATAGCCCATTCCTATGATTCTGATGAAAATGAAAGAGAGCTTTATGATAACAAATGCAAGGAATGTATATAAATACACAATTCTCAGGGTGAGATATTGGCATTTTTATTTGGTGGATATATGTGCGCAACCCTCCGTGTAAGAGTTGGCGAGATTTTGGGTGGATGGAGAAAGAATGTTGTGCGCGACTTCTCAGTGTGAGAGTCGGCTTTTATATGGTGGGTGCAAGTGAGTTCTGATCTTAGAGGCATCAAACATCTCTCGACAGCGGTCCAAAAATTTGACCAAACTCAACACAGAGCAAGCAGCATATGTAGAAGGTTTAATCATGAACAAATATTTGGCCATGGTAGGAATAAAGCTTGATCATTCAAGAAACTTGCTATTGAATTTTGCTTTTTATAAAAGAAAACCGAAGTACTTTGCAAGAATCAGCAAGCATCATGTCATCCTACTATATCACATACGTAAATTACTTAGATAAAATGGGGTTCCTATAACAAGTGTTCATAAATCTCTAGGGATATTAGCTAAGAATAAAAGGTATGCAAAAACATATTTGAACATAGGAGACATGTTCGATGGAGTACAAAGGTAACATCATTTTAAACATTTCATTTGAAAATCTTTTTGGGGGAAGAGGCTTTGCACAAACCGAGATTTTGGATTGAATAATCCTTCCCTCACACTTGTTTTCTTTCCTGTCATGGTTAGTCACGATATATATAGAAAACAAGTGCACAAGATAAACAAACTTTTTTTATTGATAACTTTGAATAGGCACATTACATTGGAAGGGAAAAAAATTTGAAACATAAATATTGTGAAAAGGAAAAATGTGCCTAAACAAAGATTCATGCAGGAGGTGTGGTCTAAAGATCTTCAACAAGGTGACCAACACCTAAGGCTTCAGTGACCTTTCTAAGTTTAGTATTAAACTTGAAGCGAAACTTATTAACATCATCACTGAGGTTCCTAATCTCAGTGTTCTTTTCCTCTAGGTCGTCTTCTAAAACCCGTAACTCAGCACGTAGGCTAGCCTGCTTAGCTAAAAGCTCAGCTATGATATTGGGATCATCTTCTTCATCACTGCTCTCGTACTGTCCTGCACGACGCTTGATTGACGGCTGTGGCAAGTGCCTCCTGATCCTAGGGAGAGTACTGGACGATTCTGTCTTCTTGGCCTTGCCACCCATCTTGCTACCAGCATGATTGCCTTGCCTATCACCACTAGGGGCTTTTCTCTCAAGTCCTGTGTTGCTAGTGGACGAACGGGCAGTAGCGGGTATGTTGGCGGCGCTATTGGTGGGCGCTTTGTGGTTTGCTGGTAACAACGCTAACGGCTTTCTCTTCTCAACATGGACCTCCTTGCTAGAACTCTCTTGGTAAGGTGCTATGTCTAGATTGGCTATGGTCTTGGGCTTATTGGCATTTCTTAGCGTCACTACTGAAGAATAGGAGAGCCTAGCAATCTTCACAAGAGGGAGATGAGAAATGGTTGGTGTGAGAAGAGAAGAGGCCTATGGAGGATTTTATAGGTGCTAACGCAGTCTCTGATCTGGAAACAACTTGATCGTAACCATGGACGTGATGCTAATCAGTGCAGCAAAGGAAGGGAAAAAGATTGGGGCCGATTGGCGGACCTGGGGGTGCGCTCACACCAAGGTGCGGCCGCACCACTGGGTCCACCAGTCGGCTTTAGTCTTTCGGGTATTTCATTCCCTCTCTAAGTATTTCGTGATCCTGGTTACGATCAATCGTGATGCGTAGTGGAATCAGAGTGATAGTGTGTGGGATAGAGTTTTGAATTTTGAAAACTTTCTAAAAGCTATCACACTATCATGCATTTATGAGTGATTGATACCCATGATCACAAAGATTCAAAAGTGAAGAAAAGATCATAGAGGCAATATGGACTACTCATAAATAAAACAAATGCACCATTTATTCAACACATAAATAGAAAGAATCTATTCAAAATAAATAAATAAGTAAAAAGAAAATATATATTTATATATATATTTTTAAGTAAAAACTTACCTAGGGATAACTTACCGATTTACCTTCGGCAAGGTCTCATCTTTATAGTCCATTGAGCGGGACTCTTCTCCCATTACTTCTTGCTTGATGATGGCACATTCGTCTTGGGAGGAGTAGACGGTTGCACCTGCTTGGGCC
Source organism: Sorghum bicolor (assembly GCF_000003195.3). NCBI lineage: Eukaryota > Viridiplantae > Streptophyta > Magnoliopsida > Poales > Poaceae > Sorghum > Sorghum bicolor. The sequence continues at coordinate 20,593,709 of NC_012872.2, forward strand.
TCCAATTTAGCAGTATCACCTTTGGAGGTGTCGAAGTTTGTTCAACCTTCTGCTTTGGTTTCCACACCTGCTTCGGTTGTGATGGCTTGGGGACTTCCTTCGTCCCTCTTTTCATTCTTTTTAGGAGCTATTTTCTTTTTCTGCTCCTTATTATTTTTCTTAGGAGCCGCCTTTTCTTTTGGCTCCGGCTTTTTCTTAGATATTTTTGTATTTTTAATAAGTTGAGGCTGGATCTCAACCTGCCTGATGCCTTGGGGGTTTGGCCCATAGAGGATGCGTATCATGTTGCACTCTTATTGACGGCATGGCCTGAACTCAAACTTCTCTTCTTGGCCATTAATGTTGAAGCAGATTTCTCCAGCCCCAACATCAATCTGTGCTCCAGCCGTACTCAAGAATGGTCTTCCCAGGATTAGTGGTGTTTCTTTAGTGAGCTCCATGCTGAGCACCACAAAATCCACTGAAACATAGTATCCTCTGATCTTGACAGGGATGTCTTGAGCAATCCCTACCGGGTACCGGACTGACGAGTCTGCCAACTGGAGTGTCATGGTGGTTGGCTCCAAGTTGGTGAAGTTCAGCCTGTCAAAGACTGATTTCGGCATGATGCTCACACTCGCCCATAAATTACATAGGGCGTGGTCAAATTGCTAGGCCCCAATTGAGCAAGAGATTGTGGGGCACCTAGGATCCTGCTTCTTCTCGGGCATCTCATTGAGTATAGCTGCGCTACATTCTTCTGTCAGCTTGACAACTTTAGTGGACGACAATGGTCGCTTCTTGTTGATGATGTCCTTGATGAACTTGGAGTAGGACGGAATATGCAAGACATTCATCAACGGTACACTGACGTACGTCTTTTCGACATTTCCACGAAGCGGAGGAACTGTTCATCTCTGTCCTTGTTCTTCCTCCTTTCTCTTGTGGGAAAGGGTAGCATCGTGGTGTCCCCATAGTTGTTTGGGGTCGGCTCGTCTTCCATGGATTCTTCTGATGGTTGAGCCGGCCCTTCTGCCTGTGTTTCCTCCTGTTGCCGTGGCGCTCTTCCTGTCTTATGGTTAGGATAAGGGGGATCACGAGTGGTCTTACCCCCTCTCGTGGTCACCGCATTTACATTTTCCACAGAATCAGGGGAAACAACAGCTTTAGCGACAGAAGCAAGCTGAGCTACTTTTAACTCGATCTTCTTATTAAAAGATAGCTGATCTCTAACAGAAAGGGTGAGGCCATCAAGCTTTGTATTTATGTTGACAAACATTTGATCATTTTCAGAAAGCTTTTTAACAAGATTTTCATTGATTTTGGACTGACCTAGCACAAGATCTTTCAGCGAAGGCTGGGAAGAATTAAAACTGGAGTAATTACCTTGGGGGCGGTTCTGGTTGTTCCACCCGTTACCTTGCTGTTGTTGGCGGAACCCGTTGTTGATGAACGATGCGTCCTCCTAGGTTCCAGGGCAATTGATCCCCATGTGGCAAACATTCCCACATTCCTCACACGTCATGCGTGAGTCGATGGCTTGGACAGTGCTGGTGGTAGGATCAGTGGCCTGTCTGTCCAATCTCTTCATTAGTAGGTCTATTTTTGTGTCAAGCAGATCCGTCTCCTTCACGGTATGCATGCCTTTTTGTGTTTTGCGTCCCTCTCCCCAACTCTAGTTGGCTACCATCTTCTCAATTAATGTTGTAGCATTCTTGATGGTCAGGGAGAGGAACGCGCCTCCAGTAGTGGCATCGACGTGCCCCTTAGACATGGGCGTGAGCCCCTCGTAGTAATTCTGAAGCATGAGCCAATCTTCCATCTCGTGGTGGGGGCAGGCCCGGATGTACTCCTGGAGCCTTTCCCAAGCCTCAGGAATGGATTCGAGTGAAGTATGCTGGAAGTTTGATATCTTTCCCCTCAGAGCATTTGTTTTGCTCATGGGGAAAAATTTCACGAGAAACGCCACGGAACATTTGTCCCACGTGTTGACAGCTTCCTTACTCTAGTAGAACCATTGTTTCGCCTTCCCTGAGAGGGAGAAGGGAAACAAGCGGAGCTTGACGCTTTCAGGTGCGACATCCTTGATGATGATGGTTTCGCACAGCTCAAGGAAGTTCTATAGATGCGCGTTTGCGTCCTCACTTAGCAAACCACAGAACTGGTTTGCCTGCACCATCGTGAGTAGGCCAGTGCGAAGTTCGAAGTTTCCATTCCTAGTGTTGACTGTGGGCCCAATGGGCACGTTGGCAACAGCGGGGGTGGAATAGTTGCGGAATGACCTAGCCATGGTGGTTGAAACAGATGGTGCGGGGGTGATTGGTTCGACTGTCGGTGACATGGCAGAGGAAGAAACAGCACGAGTCCTTTTCTTCCTTAGGAGTGCCTCCGGATTGCTGTTGAAGTTTGCCGACAAGTTGAAACCGCTCATACACTATCCTATTTTCATTCCAATAAAAAGTTTAAGAAAACAGCAAAGATTCGCCTGCTTAAACTATAGCTACCAATGCTTATTTTGTAATCAATGCTAAATGCCAAAGCTAGATGTTTGCATTGTTCTTTGCCCTCCCCGGCAACAGCGCCAAAAATGCTTGTTGGCATTTTTAGCGTCACTACTAAAGATAAACTATAAATCCATCATTAGCAATGACACCAGAAATGTCGGGTGTTGGTATACCATAACTATCGTTACGTAAAAGAGATAACCCAATGCCTTCAACGGCGTCGGCCTTAGCAGTGCAGTCTGGTAACAATAATTAGGAATACCGGATTGGCCATCATAACCATCCTTACTTACGATATGCAAAGCTGTAGCACGGCACCAGATAAATGCACAGAGTTTACAATCTTAAGTAACGGTACTTAGGTACGCCAATCAATAGTTCATGAATATAAAGAATAAAATTGCAAGCGAACAAAACTATCATTGTAGCATTTCAACCCGTGAGTATTCAAGGGTTATCGTATTTAATCTCGTAGGAGGGCGTAACAAATGCATCTAGCTTCGTTTGTAGCATGATCACTTACTGAGATGCATAGGTAGACATAGTCTAATCAGGGGTCATGGTAGGCTCTTAAAATATGGATAGTGGACACACTCATCGGGGCACCTCAAGGAATAAAGAGAAAATAAGGAAATAAAAGAAATAAATAAAAACTACTTGAGCCGGCATTGATCTTATATAACTATGCAAAGAATTGTTAGTAGAACATCTTATCAATATAACTAGAGTTAGAACTAAGTCTAAGGCTCTAGGGAGATCCCCGTAGCTGGACATCCAGCCGATAGGGACTTTACAGAACTCCTACCAGAATACCTAATCGTGGGGGAATACCAGGGATGACAGGGCTATCACTACCCTGCCACCTACCCCTCTACCCGAAAGATACCCGTGCATCCGCTGATCTCTGCATACCCGAGCACCTCGCCCGTGTAATTGGAAACGCCTCCTAGCCTCCCAGGACCCCAACCCTTCGGATTGACAGGCTCGGCTAAGAGTGGCCATCACAGCCCAACGAACCGTTACCCCAATCTTAATCTTTGTCTATTCATAATAATTCGATGAACGATGAAGAACAAGGATGAACACATCAAGAACATAGCACAAGAACTAAGATCTAGTTCATATACTATGAACAAGATATGAACACAACTATACTCTAATTCAATTGCATAATCATATAAATAAGATAAGAACTTGCTCATGGAGGAGAACTGAATTGTATTCATACCAAGAAGCTCTAAGATCCTCCAAGGAGACAAGAAGGACGGTTCATGGTGATCTAAATTTCATAGGAGGTGAAACTGTCCTATGCATGCTGCCATACAACCGCCTAAAAAAGGTGGGACCAAGTTGCCGCCACGGGGGGTGCGCCCGCACCAGGGTGTGGCCGCACCACTAGTGGGCCCCCTGGCTACCGCCTTCGCGTGGTCGGTTCATCTCTGGGCCCTGATCCTTCCTGTTGTTACGAATGGATCTAGTTTGTTGTTTTGGTGGGCTTTTTCATTTATCTTTGATTTGCGCCTTTTCTGAATACGCTTTCTTGAAGTGCGCTTTCTCGTATCTTTTGCGCCTTTCCATGTGTCATACCTGAAATTGATATTTGCAACAAAACTTGTGGAAAGGTTAGTTCAAAGCCCTACCATCTATTTATTTTATTTATTAAAATGATGTTTATAATTATAAGATAAGGGGTACCAACAGACATCTTCATCCTTCTTCCCACTAAATATGATAACTTGCACCATTTTGATGAGTTTTGGCTTGATCTCATAATCATATTCTCCAAGGTCAAAAGTTGGACCCACGTGAATATTCTCGGTACTTGGAGGAGAGAATTCACGCAGAGTCTTCTCAGCCATCACTTCTCAAAAATGATGTAAGACCCTTCTTCCTATGGTTTTTCCTGATAAGAGTTAAAATACTACAACCAATCCTGCTCTTACCCTATAAAAAATTGATACATAAAACCTGGGTAAGTGTGCTAAAGCAAAAGACTATGTCCTAGATATATTTAAATGTTTGGTTTTCTATTGATGGTTCTATGAAATATTTACTTGCATGAAATTCTAGAAAGTGTATAAATTCTGGCTAATCAATAAATCCTTTTAAAGTTATCCTAATTAATAAAATTGCCTTCCCCGGCAACTGTTGGGCATTCTTAACATCATTACCAAAAGTAGACTTAGTTTTCTATTTCTGATAATGGCGCCAAAAATGCCGAACCTATCCCTCATGCAACTTAAGCCAAGTTGTCATCCCCAGCATGACATGAGAGACATGGTATTGAAATATGCAATTGCTCATCTAGATAAATAATAAATGGGATCTTGTAACATCACTGATGTTACGAATACTAAAACTGGATCATGTCATCATAAGCATTGCATAGCATAGTTGTTAAGCACATCATGATGCATCAACTTAAAATAAGTTTATTTTGGTTGATTGTCATAGAGAATTAAAGTGTGTTTATCTTGTGAAGTTATGCTTGTGATAGTTGTTTAATCCCTAGTTAAGAAGGGTGGTAAGGAGATAGCTAAGGAAAAACCCTAATTTCAACCCTAGTTTTTACCCCTTTGTGTAACTTGAAAACTAAGCAAAATTTGGGGATCAGTTCAAAAGCAAAGTTGTAGATCTTGTCAAGATGTACAACTTTAGTGTTTTGAGTTTTTGAAGTTTCAATGCAAAGTTCAAAGTAATTTTGAAAATACAGATTTCCAGAAATTGCCCCCTTTTCAATTTGAATCTCTAATTCAAAATCTATTTGGAATCTTGAAAAGTGACCAAAATGAAAGTTGTAGAGCTCATCAAAATAAACAACTTTTATTTTGGGAGTTTTTCAAGTTGTTGAGTAAAATCAAAAGTAATTTTGGAATTTCTTTTCTGATCAAATTCAAATTGGAATTCCCCCAATTTGGAATTTGAATTTCAAACTGTTTTACGCAAATTCATACTCTTCCACTCAAAATTGGCTTTGGGTCTTTAAATAAGTTTTGTAGAATTCAAAATTTTGAACAAACTTTGTTTTGACCAAAATTTGACTTCTATTCAAAAGTTGGAAGTAATTTAAAAAAAATAGAAAAGGAGGCGATATACTCGGCTACAGTGCTCCGAGGGGGGATGCACTGCCTGCGCTGCCGGTGGGCGTGCAGCACCGCGCACATGTCCCCGTAGCCAAGCAGCTGCTTGACTGCCTGTGTCACCATGCTACGTGGACACCCAGCGCTTCTTCTCCTCGCCCTTTTGAGCACCCCGCGCGATCGACCTCGAGCTCCCTTGCCTCTGCGACCGAAACCGCCCGACGAAGCTCCATCGCTCGATACACCCTACATGCAACCTCTTTGGCCAAATTGAGCTCCCCGTCATCTTCGCCATCTTGTTGCGAACCCAGCGCACACCCAACTCTAGCCCTACCCAATAGTCCAGACGCCTTCCTTCTTCCCCAACTCCAGCCAAGCCGACCGTCGTGAGCCTTCTCTGTGGCCAAGCCATTATCGAAGGTAACACGCCCTACTAGCGGGTGTTTCAACATCCCCTCGGCACCCAAAAGCTCATGCGTTCGCTATGTTTCTTTAGGCGTGAGCAGGTTCACCGGAACGACATCGCCAAGCCCAGAGCGTCCGCTCGGAGGAACCGCCACCGTCGCCAGCGCCGTAGGCTACCTCTCCGAGCTCTGTGACGTGAGCACCGCACTCCCCACCCTACCTGGAAGCTCAGTGACTTGTGCGTCCGTGCTCTACCGAGCTCTTGCGGCCAGCCTACGAGCGACCCGTGATGCCGTCCGCCATGCGCATGGCCAATGTAGAGAGAGAGAGGTAGAGCGTCCGTGCGTGGTACCAATGGGGGTGTGAGGTGAAGGGGAAGCCACGACACCTCTCCACATGGGCTGAGACCTCGCTGAGGCGTGCTTGAGCGCGGCCAGACCTGTCGCACGAGGTAGGAGATGGAGCTGACGGATGGGGCCCGCCCATCAGCGACCAGCAGAGAGGGGGGAGGCCAGCGCGCGAGTGGGCCGACCTAGCTGTGGTTGAGCGGGCCGGCCACCGCAACAGAGCTGTTTTCCTTTTTATTTTATGAATAAAAGTGATTTATGTTTGATTTTGTGTAGAAAAATATGTCTGATACTTGGAACATGTATAATAATTTTGTGTAAATAGAACTTCCATGATCTTTAGGAAATTATTTATATGTTCAAAAATCACCAAAATTTGTGAGGTGTCTCTGAGTATTATTTCCTAGCTTCATCAAAAGTTTGGTAGCATTTGGATGAGATTTGATTAAAATATTAATATACCCTTAATTAGTAGTTAAGTAATAATCTTAAAATAATTAGATGATAATTAGCTTAAATTCCAGATTAGGGTTTGACTGATTTTGGAATCGTGTGATGACCTAGGGTCATTAACCTTAATGACCTTTGGCACTTAATTATTGTTTGGTATTAATGCTTAATTACTGTCATTAATGCTTCATTAAAGATTAATTAAGATAAGTGGGATTAATAATTAGTTAATTAAGAATCATTATAAGTTAAGAAAAGTCTTAGTTTACTATTGCAACCTCTTGGGTAAAACTCTAAAGTGGTAAACAACCTTTAATTACTATTTTAACTTGCTTTTGTACCAGAATGAATGTTGTACTCAACTAAATTCTTTCTATATGTTGTCATAAGCATATCATGAGCATACATCATTTTGCATATAGTGCACGTGACCGAAGGAGTGACCGTTGAACTGAACCCTGAGGTTGGTGTTCTGTTTGAGGAAGTTGGAACCAAGACTTGGGAAGTCTCCAAGGAACCCACTCAGCTCTGCAACCAAGGCAAGCCCTAGATGCATTAACCCTTACTTAAATGTTTTAAATCTTTTATCACTTATGAGTTAAAAATGCTGCATTACGTAGTCAAGAATTGGGTTTAACCAAATTGTTGCATTTTACCATCTTGATATTTGTTATCTTGTCCTTGGCACCTATTTTATTTTAAAACTACATAGTGATGCTTAGCCCTGCTTACTAGATAGGTTTTCAAATAAGAAAGTTTGAAGGGTTGTTGTGGAATACTTTTATTGTTAATGGTGTTTCAACTTGAGACCGGTCGGTGGACTTGCTTTAAGAATGGAGTCTTAAAGTAGTGTCTCCAACTGTGTCGATTAAGGACCGATCCGTTGATGGCCTGCTAGGTTGAGAATTTATAGTACTAGCCAGATGCTCTTGGTAAGCTCGGTCTTGTGATTCCTTGACGAGAGCAGCTACTGGCACACTAGGCGTGGGGCGATGGTGAGAGTAGCGTGTACCCTCCTAGCAAAAGGGCTAGATGGTGGAGTACTGTGCTCTCGGGTGTCGTGAACCTGGTCAAATCTTGGGAAAGCCAGATTTAGGTTGACATATGCAAGATCCAATTCTACATATGTCGGGTGGTTAGGAACTCCAGCTGGATTGCTAAGCGGTTCGAATCATCGTTGCTCCCCGATTGGGAGACTCAATCCACTAACCCTTATTGTAGTTAATAAGGCAATTAAGTTATGAAATGGGGAAATTGGAAATGTCTCAGGGAGTTCAGATCCCAATTCTCAGTCTCACAGTGACATGAAGCTATGGTCGTCAGATAAATATCATTCTTGTTAGGGATTAGGGATTCACGGACTTGTCCATGAAAAGCAACTAAATAGACTGTCCTTGAATTCCTCCGCCTCTCGAGGTGGCCAGTTTGAGGCTAAAACTTTGAAAGTAAGGATCCACTATTAGTAAGCTTTTATGCAAAACAATTTGGTTCCTTGATCAGCCACTCCTTGTCTACCCTAAAGCATGCATTCCCAAGTTCTCCTCTTTTCTGCTGGGTAAGTCTTGTTGAGTACTCTTGTACTCAGGGTTTTATAAACCCTATTGCAGGTGAGGCATAGGAGCTGACTTGCTTCGGACCCTGATGCATGACCGTCGTTGAGGTTGATGATGATGAGGAATGAGAGTGGCCCGTGGGTTGGGTCAAAAAGTTGTAAACTTTGTAATATTTTTCAGGTTGCTCCTTTAAACATGGTTTGTAATAACACTTTACCTAAGTCCTACTTTGAAGAACTATTGTTGTAAATTAAGTTATGTAATGCTTCCACTGTTTTACTTCGAAATGCTACTTCGGTTATGTATCGTCTGTGATGTGGTAATGTCTTCGCAATGAATGATCCTGGTGTTAATATGGTCACTCGCTATCCCATAAAGGTGAGAAGAAGAAATTCTCGTTAATTGACCATCGCTGGTGGTCAGGACAAGCACTGTTATTACACCACAGGTAGCAGTGAAATGGGCGTCCTAGGATGCTCATCAGACATCTAAGGTAGCTGGATCCCCGGCATCATTGTCAGAGGTCTTTTGGACGATGACAGGTGTCGGTGGGTGTTGGGTATTCTTAACATCATTACCAAAAGTAGACTAAGTTCTCTAAATTTAGTAACGGTGCCAAAAATGCCAAACCTATCCCTCACACCACTTAAGCCAAGTTGTCATCCCCAGCATGATATAAGAGACGCGGTATTGAAATATGCAATTGCTCTTCTAAATAAATAATGAATGGGATCTGCAAGCGCACAGATTAATACCGATGTAGCATTTTAATCGGGAAGTATTCCAGGTATCGTTATTTATATTTTTACCACTGGAAAGGGATTAGCAATCATCACTATTGATTACAGAATAGAATATGAGATTGAGCATCTATCATTGCATGTATAATTGAGAACATTATATCTAACTCTTCATATAGGGATAATTGTCACATAAAAGATATATGAAATAATAATAGTGACAAGGATAACTAATCTGATCTAGCCACATAATAAATATGATAAGCACCTCAATTAGATACTCTAGAAAGTCATTAGCATGGTATTAGAACGAACTACAAGAATATTCCCTAAGTTATTCTCAACTATATAGTCTAGCATATCATAGTTAGTGCAAGCATACTTAGCAATCATTGCAAGACAAGACTATGCCCATGCATAGTGATATTAGCAAGGTAAATGAGAAACATAGCAATCACTCCCCTGTAATAATGTTGCTCTGCCAGCCCAATACACGAGAGGGGGACTATATAAGAATCAATGAAGCTGTCACTATCACGAACCACCCCACGATCTGGCATATTGGGTACAATCGCAGATAAATACGGTATAAGCACCACGCCTACACAATATCTATCATTTACCCATAGATCCGATGGATAAACGCTATACGATCCTAAGCATGTATATAGATCCAATCTAACTAAGCCAAGTACATAACTATGATAAACTAAGAACAATATAATCTTGAATATAAACAAGTAGAGCAAAGTCATAAGCAATATATTAAAGTAGAACAAAGTCATATTCATAATATTGAAGAACAAAGATAATTAGAAAGCAATTAGAAGCACAATTAGAGAATTACCAAGAATCCTCTTGACAGATCCGGAAACCAATCGAAGATTGACTCCTTCTAGTTCTAATCCTATGTAGCTATGCTAATCAAGATATCTAATTGATGTGGTGGCTCTAATCTTGATCAGAGGCTTCTTCTCCCTTGAGGAACAATGAATTAGGGTTGAGAGGCTCTCTCCTCCAGGGGCCAGGGGGTCTGGTTTTATAGTCCCTTCAAGTGAATATGGGCCGTTGGATCAAACCGACATAGATTGTATGGTTTAGATTCATCCTTTAGGTCGGTGGAGATCTCCCACGAAGCAGAGTCCTGATTAGACTCAGGGAGGGGGCGGGCGCCCAGGGCAGGAGGGCGGGCGCCCTGCCTCTGGCCCCGTTTCTCCTCCGCTTCGGTCTCGTGGCTTCTGGAGTCTTCTAGATGTAAGATAATTGTGCGGCACGTTAATATCTCTATGTAATCCCGACGTGTGGGCCTTTCTTCCGTATTTCCTGATAACCCCCTGCAGAAATAGACAAACACCAAAACTCGTGGAATTCTATCAGATAAAACCCTAAGTCTGGATCTTGATTTCATTTGGATCCTTTTCTTTATTTATTTAGTAATTAAATTTGATACTTAAGGACCGTCAACAGTGGGCCCGACTACTTAGGAGGTTCTGCCGCAGCTGGTACCGGAGCATTCATTGCTAAGATGACTGTTGTATCCTTTGAGAAACTTCAAAATTATTTGGATCAAATATTCTAAACTTGACTATTTTGGGTCCAAGTGCTCTAGCCTTACTTTACCCTTGTCTATAGGCTTTAGCAAAGTTTTTAAGACCTTGTGAAGGAGCAGCATAAAGTATAGCCCTATGTTGTAAAAGTTTAATTGGTATAACTATTGGATTTATGTTACAAATCGTAAGTACGTTGCATGCATCATGACATTTCACTTGGTTAATTAACTTCCTCTTTATTTGGGTTGGGTTGTATAGGATCATTCCCATTCTTGCTAACCTTTAAGGTCTACTTTACTAAATCTAAACTCACCCTCTACAGGATGGGCCGTCTGAAGCAAACTCCCCACAAGAGGGTAGGTCCCAAAGGAGTGCGTCGTCACCAACAGGCCCCAAGAAGCGTACAAGCCAGTAGCAGTCATTCCCATCTTCAGGAGGAGATAGAGAAGTTATCTACAGAATTAGGTGAAGCTACTAGGGACAGGATGCTCAATGTTATGCAAATCGGCAAGCTTTAGACCCAATTGGCAAACCAGAAGCAAGCCACGGAGAACTGCGAAGCGATGTTGACCCGGATGGTGGAAGAACATAACACAGCTGTTGCCCGGGAGGAAGAGGCTAGGAGTAAACATGTGCATGAGTTGAGCCGCGCAAAGGCCAAGCTGACTAAAAGCAAGTATACTGAGGGCTTATACAAGAAGATGGTAGCCACCGTCACCGCTCAAAGGGATATCGCTTGGCAAAGGGAAGATCAACTGCAACTTGAGAAGCTTGAGTTGGCACATCAACTGGCTGCAGTTAATGACATTGCAATGCAATACCGTGATATTGCATTTGATTTGTATCACCAACTTCATCCGCCTCTAGGGGAAGGGGAGATGGATACTGATGGAGAGTTAGCGGATGGAGGAGAGCATGATCAAGACCCTAGTAGTGAAGAGGAACAAGATTTTGGTGATGACAACCCAGGGGATGACCATGGGAACAACAACGATGACCCCGGCTATGGTTCCGACCACATCGACTAGATCAGTGGAGTTGCGAACGGCATCATTGTAGATCTCCTTAGAATACCTTAGTTGGGTCAGGGTTTATCGGTGTCGTGTGCTTTGAGTTTGTAAAAGTTGTAATCGTTTTTCTAAGCATGTTGAACTATTGTTGTAAGTTGTACAATAAATAAGTAGAGTTATGTAAAATATGTTTATGAGTTATAGACTTTAAGAAGTAACAAATAAAATATAATGGTTGTGACAGATGCCGATGTGTACCTATAGATCTGACGAAGCTGGAACCTCCCACGGAGGGGAGGATATCCCCAACCCTCCACCTGCTCCACCTTCCTTGGCTGATGCCATTGCAGTCCTCCTCAGTGCCACCACTGACAATATCCGTCTGTTGCGCGAGTTGGCACATCGACAACCAAATCCTCCCCCAAACCTCTGAGCTCATAATAACCTAGAGAGAGACCCAGTATGTGGACTTCACTAAGACCAGGCCCCCAGTTTTTACCAAGGCAGACGAACCTTTGGAGGCTGACGATTGGCTCCGAACAATGGAGCATAAGTTTAGCCTGATTCACTGTTCCAAAACTCAGAAGCCTCTCTTTGCTGCCCAGTAGCTTCGGGGAGCTGTAGGGGCGTGGTGGGAGAACTTTCCTACAATCCAAAATCCCAGACATCAGGTTACCTGGACAAAATTTAAGGACACTTTTCGCACCCATTACATTCCAGAGGGTCTGATGACAATGAAGGCAGAAGAATTTCTTGCCTTGCAACAAGGTGATAAGACTGTGATGGAGTATGTGGCCAAGTTTAATCATCTTTTGCAGTATGCCCCTGATCATGTGAATACAAACAAGAAGAAAAAGACCTGCTGCATGCGTGGGCTAAACACTAAGATGCAAACAATGATGACTACCTATCAAAGTGTCACATATTATGAGGCGGTGAACATTGCTATCGCCTATGAAGAGAAAAATAGAAAACACAAGGAAGCCAAGAAGAAGGCTATGTCCTCCTCTTTTTCTAGTCACGGTCAAAAGCGCCAGAAAATTCTTTATCATCCTCAGGGCCATGGACGCTTTACGGCTCAGTCACCTTTTCGTGGTTCTTTTCCTTCCCCACAATACTGACCTAGGCAGCAGGTTTACCCTAGGCCTACTGCCGTCCTTGCAGCTCCACGCTAGTCGAATGCCCCAGGCGTTCGTCCTTCCGCTCTATCGAAGCACAATTATCCCTGTTATAATTGTGGCAAACCCGGACATTTCTCAAAGGAATGCCCGTACCCCAAACAGTATAACCCAATTTTCCAAAGGCCGCCTGTCGGCCAACCATAGCAGAGCTAGTTCAAGAACATGGCTCAAAAAGGTCAAAATGCACAGAGGGGCAAACCCGTGAAAAAGGTCAGACAAGTCTTTCACATAGAGGTAGAAACCATACCGAAAGGTGAGCCAGTGATGATGGGTACATTTTCGGTTGCTAATCATCCTGCTTTAATGCTTTTTGATTCGGGTGCATCCCATACCTTCATCAATCACACCTTTGTGATAAAGCATGAAATACCCATTGGGGAAACTAAAGATCATTTCTATATACAGTCGCCAGGGGGACAACTAAGTTCCAAGGAAATGGTCTATCAGGTACCTGTCGTATTTGGTGGGCATAGTTTTCCTACCAATATGATTATTCTTAAAGATCAAGATACTGATGTTATACTAGGCATGAACTAGATGGCACAACGAGGGGTTGTGCTAGACATCCTGCATAGAACTATCAAGATGCAATTGCCCGATAGTAACTCTTACCTCCTAATCCAACTGGCCACTCCAAAACGGGTAATTGAACAAGTTCATGCTACCATAGTGAAAGAAGTTGAAAATATCTCGGTAGTTCGGGAATTCTCGTATGTATTTCTCAAGGACCTACCAGGTCTGCCACCGGACCGGGATGTTCAATTTAGTATAGAATTGAAACTAGGGACAACCCCAGTTTCTCGAAGAGCCTATCGAATGGCACCAAAGGAACTGGCTGAATTAAAAACCCAATTACAAGAGTTGTTGGAGAAGGGTTTTATTCAACCCAGTTCATCTCCATGGGGTTGCCCAGCCTTATTTGTGAAAAAAGAAAGATCAGACATTAAGGCTGTGCATTGATTATGGTCCATTAAATGAAGTGACGATTAAGAATAAGTACCCATTGCCCCGAATTGACCTATTATTTGATCAGTTAGCCAGGGCTAAAGTATTCTCAAAAATTGATTTGAGATCAAGGTACCATCAGATCAAGATTAAGCTAGAACGTGTTCCAAAGACAGCTTTCACTACCCGCTACGGGCTATATGAATATCTGGTGATGTCATTTGGCTTGACCAATGCACCAGCTCACTTCATGTATTTAATGAACTCCGTCTTTATGCCAGAACTGGACAAGTTTGTAGTCGCCTTTATTGATGACATCTTGATCTACTCTAAAACAAAGAAAGAACACGCTGAACACCTGAGGATTGTGTTGACCCGTCTAAGAGACCATCAACTATATGCCAAGTTCAGCAAGTGTGAGTTCTGGCTAGACAAAGTTCATTTCCTGGGCCATGTATTATCAGTGGAGAGAGTCACTGTAAACCTAGGCAAGGTAGAAGATGTCTTGAGTTGGAAGCCCCCTACTATGGTACATGAGGTCCGTAGCTTTTTGGGTATGGCGGGATATTACCGCCGCTTCATTTCGGACTTTTCAAGGGTAGCTAAGCCAATCACAACCTTGCTCAAGAGTCAAACAAAATTTGTTTGGTTGTTTGAATGTGAGCAGGCCTTTCAAACCTTGAAAAGGTTGTTGACTACTGCACCTGTGTTAGCACAGCCGAATATTGAGAAACCCTTTGTTGTGTGTTGTGACGCATCAGGAATAGGGATAGGCTGTGTGCTGATGTAGGAGGGTCAAGTGATTGCATATGCATCTAGGCAACTCAAGCCACACGAAGAAAATTACACACCCATGATCTTGAGCTAGCCGCCGTAGTACATGCCCTGAAGATCTGGTGCCACTACCTGATAGGAAACACTTGTCATCTGTATATAGATCATAAGAGCTTGAAGTACATTTTTACTCAATCCCAACTCATTATGCGCTAGCGAAGGTGGCTAGAATTAATCAAAGACTACGATCTTGAGGTGCATTATCATCTAGGCAAAGCAAATGTAGTAGCAGATGCCCTCAGTCGTAAGGCCCACTGTAATTGCTTGATAGTGACGCCTAGAGATATAACTCTATGCCAAGAGCTTGAGAACTTGGGAATAGAGATGATTCCACAAGGGAGTCTGGCCAATTTTAAGATTGACTCCAATCTTTAAGCTCAAATCATAACAGTACAAAAAGAAGATAAGGGCATGAAATACCTCAAAGAGAATTTCTAATAGAGCACCCACAGACTTTAAGGTGGATGATGCAGGTGTGATCTGGTTTAAAGATCGGTTAGTAGTCCCCAAGGTACTTGAATTACGTCAGCGAATCCTGGATGAAGCTCGTACCGCAAGGTATTCTATTCACCCACGAAGCAATAAGATGTATCAGGACCTAAAACAGAGGTTTTGGTGGATGAAGATGAAGATAGAAATAGCCCGCAATGTAGCCCAATGTGACACTTGTCGAAAATTTAAAGCCATTCATCTCAGATCCTCTGGGGAGTTGCAGCCCTTGCCTATTCCAGCATGGAACTGGGATGATATTGGCATGGATTTAATAGTGGGATTGCCTAGGACAACAAAAGGTTTTGATTCCATTTGGGTTATCATTGATCGTCTTACCAAGACTGCACATTTTCTACATGTAAAAGCAACATACACTACCATCACCTATGCCAAGATCTATTTTGACCGTATATTAAGTCTGCACAGGGTGCCAAAGACGATAGTGTCTGATAGAGGCACTCAGTTTGTTTCCCAATTTTGGAAATGCCTACAAAAATCCTTGGGCACCAAGCTTCTAAGTAGTTCAGCTTACCATCCTCAGACAGGTGGGCAAACTGAACGAGTTAATCAGATATTAGAAGATCTATTGAGATCATGTGCCCTAAATTTTCCAGATAAGTGGGATGACTGCTTACCTCTAGCTGAGTTCTCATATAACAATAGCTATCAAGAAAGTATTAAAATGGTTCCCTTCGAGGCACTATATGGTCGTCGATGTTGAACTCCATTACACTAGTCTAAACCCGGTGAAAGATGGTTCTTTGGGGTTGACTTGGTAAAAGAAACCAAAGACAAAGTAAGAAAATTCAGAATAACTTGAGAGTTGCTCAATCCCGACAAAAGAGCTATGCTGATAGAAGACATCGACCCTTAAGATTTGCTAAGGGCGACCATGTGTATTTAAAGGTATCCCCGATGAAAGGAGTGAATCATTTTGGGGTTAAAGGCAAGTTAGCACCTCGCTACAATGGTCCATTCCCAATCATCGACCGATGTGGACAGGTAGCTTACCACCTCAAGTTGCCCGAACAATTATCTGGGGTACACAATGTGTTCCATGTATCCCAATTGAAGAAGTGTCTTCGAGTGCCGGACCAGGTCCAAGATTTTGAGGATGTTGAGCTTGAACCTGATCTTACTTATGCATAGTATCCCATCCGGGTATTGGACCAAAAGGATCGAGTTGCCCGAAGAACAACCACCAAGTGGTACAAGGTACAATGGAGTCAACATTCTGAAGAAGAAGCCACGTGGGAATCCGAAGACTATCTTATGGAGAACTTTCCCAAGTTTTACGCTTCTCTTTAGACTAGTGGCCAGTAAAAAGAAGTGTGCTTTAAAGTGGATGAAAGTGTAACCCGAGGCATGTGCTTAAGGTACCTGTATGTTTATAATGAGATGTTCTTCCCCAACCACCTGTCTTGTGGAAAAGCTAATGATGGATTAGCTTGACACATTTCCTTTTCCATTACTAACCCTAAGGCTTTAAATCTCAGGGATGAGATTTCTTTAAGGGGGAAGGGCTGTAACATCACTGATATTACAGATACTAAAACTGGATCATGTCATCATAAGCATTGCATAGCATAGTTGTTAAGCACATCATGATGCATCAAGTTAAAATAAGTTTGTTCCTAAGAATCACTTTCTTGATCTTGTAGTTTTAATTAAATGATCTGAAATATTGCACACCCTATCTTTGGAAGATGATAGTCATAATTATGAAGTTAAATGCATAGATAGACCATCCTTCCATAATGTTGAATAATCTGATCGGCCAAGTGTTTTAATGCTACAAGCTTGCTAATCATTTGTTCCTATCACCCATGTTTAGATTGAGCAAAACACACAAACATCAACTTTATCTTGTTCAATGTGCCAAGTTCTAGAGTTTAATGAATAAACCTTTTGGTTATGTTGGTGTTTTCCCACCAACAGAGCCCATGCACTTGATCTCTGCCTTGTCTCTATGAGCAGGACACACTTTAGTCAACTCCCCGAGAATCCTACAAGTGAAGATCCTAGACCTATGAACATGCACACTGAGCGAAGATGTTGCTCGCTCCCTAAACTAGTGCTTGACTCCAAACCATTGGAGAAGCAATAAACATAGGTGAAACCATCTCAAGAGGTCCAACTATCATGGTCTCCACCTTTGGGACCAGATAAAGCACCTAAGAATTAACATGGTAAGAGGTCCTGTTCGGAGGACTTAAAATCACCAAACGCCACGCCAAGAGGTAACTTGGTATTTCTCTGCATCTTCCTTTAAGCATATTTGTCTTTCTTAACTGCATTAGTAGTTGCATCTTTGTTGGTTATGCATTAGAAAATAAAACTACTAAGCCCCATGTATTTAATATGTGATGCAGCAGCTTACATACTTATCTACTGTGATGGCACAAAAATAAGTTTTAGCATATTTATTTTCCTATTTGCATACTATAAATATGAAAAGTAAAAAAATATATTGATCCTGCTAAAAGATAAATGGGTATAAGAAAGTTCTAGACTCTCAAAGCTTAGAGGTTTATTACTAACGCTTAATCAGTGCCACAAGCTTTGTTGTCTATTTTGAGCTTCATAGGCTTCAAAGGATCAAGAAGAACTAACAGGCACAAGGACGTCCTGTGCCCTATCGGAGTACTATTCGCACAAGGCAAGTTGTAGGATCTCCTGGAAGTTAAAGAGGCCTAGAGGAGGGGGTGAATAGGCCTGTAAAAATTCAGCTCAAAACTCTGTTAGAACAGAGGGCGGCACTGTCGGCCTTATAGGGCGGCACTGCCGGCCTTCAGCGAAAGCACAAATATCAGTGAGACTTTGCAGGAAGTAAACTAATACAGTGAAGAACACAATCCTACAATATGAAGCTAAGATCCAGTGCAAAGATTGGATACCACAGAAAAGTCTCACAAGACTAGATCAGGCCGCCAAACCCTAAAAGAGTATAACTTGAGAAGTAATTTGCAATAAGCACACTAGACTCAGTGATTTATCCCGTGGTTTAGCTCACCACAAAGGCTTGCCTAGGTCCACATTGTTGAGGAAGCCACAAAAGGCTTAGGCTTGCCACAAAGGTTTGCCCTACCATCGTTCTCAAGTCAAGAGAGTGACTCTTGAAGTGAGGGGTAATTTCTTAGCTACAAAACAAGTTTACAAACCTCCCAAGGCTGCCACACAAGAGGGCCAGCTCAAGGGTGACGCCTAGCCGGCTAGGATCAAGCTCCAAGAGTAACAAACCCTAGAACCGCCGGCCAATCATGAACCAAATGCTCTTAGACTTTGGGAATTAGTGGATCTACTCTCCAATCGAGTTTTGCTGCCTTTTCTCTTAAGGATTGATGGTGGGAATCAAGCATTTGCTTGAGAGATGGAGGAGCAACAATGGAGGAGAGAGAGAGAGCTCTAGTCTATCTGAGCACGAGATTTTTTGACTGAGGTGCATTATGACCGTTGTGGGGAGTGTCCAGAAGTATAGACACCCCCTGGGTCCCAATGGTCAGCAGAGGGCGGCACTGCCGCCCTGGCCAGAGCAGGTCAAAGGTGAAACTATTTTGCAGGCTGCTTTGGCTGAGAATGATGATGTTATTTTGTGTAGATGAGCCTTTGGTTGCACAGTTGACCAACAATTCTAGAATTCCCCTTTATAGTACATTTTTTCCTAAACTCAAGAAAAGGAAATAAAATGAAGCAATGCATTCTTGAGTTGGATCAGCTCAATCATGTT